>NC_057690.1:1681991-1696991 GCF_014466175.1 Vespula pensylvanica | reverse complement strand
CTATGTAAAAGGAAACAAAGCTTTCTTCGAGAATGGTATGGCCCTTCCGCACCAAATCAACCAGAATTCCCTTGGGTGTAATATTCCTTTCATACTTTTCTCGCGCATTGGTTTAGGTAACGTGATGCTTCTAGGAAAATCATATCTTTCGTCGCTTCCAACATTCTGACTAGTTTTACGAAACTATTTTTAACATTTCTCTCGTCCCTTCATTCATACGTAAATTTTTAGAAAATATGTCGTACTAAATCTACGACAATTAAACGCAAAGAAAGAAAATTCTATCTTTTCTTTTTTTTTTTTTTTTTTTTCTAAAGTCGAATTCCACGAATACGCTCAAAGAACTCGATACGTGACATTTTAATAAAATAACGTTCGAAGTGTAAATGTTTAAGAAAAAAACATTTCATTTTTAAAAACCTTACCTTTCTTTCTCATGCTTTTAACAATTTTAAAACGTAATTTCTATGAGATTACGTAAAACGTTAATATAATTTTATTACCGCAAAACAAAACGAAAAGGATTGAATATAAAACTTTAAGTTAGAATATTAAAACCTCGAAGTAGATATCTGTTGCGTGCATTCGTAAAATTGTCTTGTTATGATCTCGACAAATTTCAAAATATACTTCCATAAGATTACGTAAGGCGTTGATATAATTTGACGTTCGGAAAAAAAGAGACAACGAAAGGGAGAATTTAATCGCGATTGAATATAAAAATGTTGATCCTTTGAAAACATTAATTAAATTTGTTCGTATAGATATCAAATAAATTTTTGAACAAATAAAAATCGTTTCTTGGGTATCGCAAAAATCCGAAATTCGATGAAGGACGAAATTGAATCAAAGACGAAGAAGATTTGGAGGAAAGAAAGAACGAAGGGTCGGAGAAGCTGTAGGGAGAAGGGAGAAGGGAGACGAGAGAAGGGAGAAGAAAAGTGGCGTCACGTGCATCGAAGGGCGGTGGCTATCGACTAGACAAATGATAGAGCGGCGTTTTGAGAACGAAAGAGAATGAACAAAACGGAGATAGGAAGATAGAAAGAGAAAGAGAGAGAGAGAGAGAGAGAGAGAGAGAGAGAGAGAGAGAGAGGGAACGAAGAAGAGGAGGGTGTACGAGTACCGAACGAAATAATTTCTTCCCTTCGTGATGTATTAATTACACGAAACAGTCGGCCCAGAAAATTGATACTCTCACCGTTTCCACTCTTTCTCTTCATTTTGGATCGAGCACCTGTCGCTCCCGGTTTGCCGCCTCTTGAAAACTCTCTTTTTTCCTCGCTCGCTCTTTTTCTCTTTCTTTCTCTCTATCTGACTATGTCTATCTCTATCTCTATCGCATTCTTAATCATTCTTTTCGGCATTTAGCCCCTGAAAAGATAGAAAGAGAGAGAGAGAGAGAGAGAGAGAGAGAGAGAGAGAGAGAGAGAGAGAGAGAGAGAGATAGAGAGAGAAACGGCTTCACGAATAAATTTCCTAATTTTTCATTTCAGATCTCGTCGTTTGTAAATGTCGATCGAAAGGTTGCAACCGATGAAAAGGTCCAATAGTTGAAAATATAATAGTTTGAAAATATAGTATATATATATGTGTGTGTGTGTGCGTGTGATGATATCGATTGTATCAATATATTACCTATATTAAACATTTGTGTTGAGCAATATCTACGCGTTATACTTACTCGTGAAATATACAATGAGAAATTTCACGTAACGTGAAATAATGATAATCCGGATAAAATGTGGATAACGTGGATTAAATGGCGACCGTTTCTTCCTGACAGAGCTGGACAATTTCAAGCATTCCACGTTACGAAGCTTTAATGATTATCTCTTCGGGGGAGCTAGATAGAGAGAGAAAGAGAGAGAGAAAGAGAGAAAGAGAAAGAAAGAGAGAAAGAGAAAGAGAAAGAAAGAAAACAACGTAACGTTAAGGTAAATTCTATAGTCGATCACCGTGAAATAACAGCTCGAGATGGGAGGATTCGTATGGAACATAATGCTCGGTGGCGGGTAACTACTTACTTACTTACGTTCCTACATACATATATACATATATATGTATGTATACACATAGACATCTATACTATAATGTAATGTAATGTAATATATATGTATAGTTCTTAATATACCTTGACGATAACTATTTATGATTTAGAAAAAGTTTGTCTACGAAGCGTAGACGCATAATATATATATATATATATATATATATATATATATATATATATAAAAGAAGGAAAAGACACCCCTCAGAACGATTTCACTCTTACGTGCCAGTAATGACATCAATGAACGATTCGAAAGCGTTGGGCGTGCCTCTTTTTCGATATTCTCTTTTTTTAATCTTTTATTTTCCTTTTTCCTATATTTTTTTGCTTTTTTTTCTTTCTTCCTTTCTTCCTTACAAATCGATCGTTTGTTTTTTATCAAAACGATTACGCAGAACTCGTAGGTATGTACTTGTGACTGAATCGATTATGTATATCGTACGCACCACGTTTGATTACGTGGTGAACGCATTGGAAAGATCACTAGAGTGAAATAATTCATAGTCTATTCTTCTCTTTTTTCTTTTTCTTTCTTTTTTTTTTTTTTTTTTTTTTTTTGAAGAGACAGAGAAAAAGACAGAGAAAGAGACAAACAAAAGAAGAGAAAGAGAAAGAGAGACTATGAGATAATTAATATGAGACCATTCTATTGTCGATTGATAAAAGGGTATTATTTGACGATAGATTTATCGAGTTTCATTTCTCAGATGGTACTATTCAATTATCGAATAATTCTATCGAGTACAACGGGTGTCAATTCATGCAAATTGGTATGGTTAATAAATTATTAAAAAAAAAAAAAAGAAAATGATGAAACGTTATACAATATATACGTTTCGATTTATGTTACTTATAATTATCCTCGTAGAAGCTGTACTGATAATATTGTCTTAACGATTGTTAAAAAGGATTAAATGAATTTCATGTCCGATGGAACGTTTAGCGAACGATTAGTTTCTCTGCGAAGAAAAATTTTTTTTTCTTTTTTTTTTTCTTTTTCTTCTCTTCGTGAAAAAAGCAACGAGATCAAAGAGTGGTTTGGTTGGTTGGTTGGTTGGTTGGTTGGTGAAAGGAGTTAAGAACGTATTCTGTGGTAGTTCGAAGTATCCGTCGGAATATTGTTTCGATGCCGCTGTGTCGCATTGTGTATACGTTAACCTTTGACAGGACGAAACAAGCAGCAATAAACGTGAGGTTTCGCTTATCATTTCAATTCCGAACGATCGATCGATCTCACATAATTTTACATTTTTCAAATAATTCGATCGCAACGTTAACGTCAACCTTAACGCTAAAAAATAAACAAAAAAAAGAATCTTTCCTCCTTTCTTGTTATCGATCGTGATTTATTTAAAGAGTTAAAATAAAATAAATTGTTACAAATTTTAAATGATTCGAGGAGTCAAAATCACCGACGTATTAATGTAATATCGATAATCGAGATAAATATCGATATAATACTGTCATTATGAATTTTTAAAATAACGAGTCAAGAACTTTTATTCGCTTTAGTATTGAAAATGAAGAGAGAAAAAAAGTAAGAAGAAATGAGTTTCAAAAATGGGAAAAGATCGATCAACTTTTAAAGATCATCTAGAAGAATTTTAGATCAACATTTGAATAATCGTTATTAACATTTCTAAAAACTCAAAATATCCATCCTATAAAATCTCTAAATTTTTCAATCGCCAGCATTCTATGATCGAACGTTTTTTCAAACGAATTCTTAATTTTTTCTTTCTATTCGTTCAAAAAAAAAAAAAAAAAAAAAGAGAGATGCTTTAAATAAATATCTTAGATCATGTTTTCAACGAAATGATTTCGCTAAAATGATACGTATAATAATAAACGAGTTATACCGTTAAACGAGTAGTTAGCCAATTAACCCAATAATAATATCTACGGGATCGAATTTAAAAACTAGGGTAAATATCTCGGAGAAAATTTTCTGGCGATAGTCGTCAAAGATGATCTCGAAGATTGAACAAATTCTTGTACGATGTTCAAGACTCGTAATCACGTCGTCAAGCTGGTTTTTAAGTTTCACTCTTTCCTTTTATCTTAGTCGTTCTCTTCCGTTCTTCGGTTCTCGCGCGCCAACTGCCTTGCTACTTACTTACTTACTTACTTCTTTCTCTCTCTATCTCTGTTTCTCTTTTTCTTTCTTTCTGTTATCCCTGTTTCATCGTTTTTCTCGAGGAAGAGAGCGTTAAGTGGAAAAAGGGAAAACGATGGAAACAGGATGACAGCGCGCGAACCAGAAGCTAATGGGGTAAGAAAGTACTCGAGCATTACGAAACGTCTGGAAAAAAAACTCTCTCTCTCTCTCTCTCTCTCTGTCTGTCTGTCTGTCTGTCTGTCTGTCTGTCTGTCCGTCTATCTTTGTCTCCTTCTTTCTTTCTTTCACTTGTAGAGTTCAAACTACAAAAAAGGACAGATAGACAATGAAAAAGGATGGTAGATCCTCGCTACGGATTCCTTAATTTCCTCTTCGATTCTTGCCGATCGTTCACGAGCACACCTTTGTTCCCCTGCCGAACGTTTCGAGGCTCCTTCGAAATTAATTGGCTTCGAGAGTGAAGGAAGAAGAGAGAAAGAGAGAAAGAGAGAGAGAGAGAGAGAGAGAGAGAGAGAGGAGGAAAAAAGAAGTAAAAAGAAAAAGTGGGAAGAATAAAAAACGGCAGACAAGGTGGTGAGAAGAGAAAGAAAGGAATAGAGAGAGAAAGAGAGAGAGAGAGAGAGAGAAAGAGAGAAAGAAGGGTACCGAAGCAACCGGAAGTTTTTGTCACATTTTAAAAGACCCCGTTCTTCTTCTTTTTCTTCTCTTTCATTTCTATTATCATTCTATATGAACTTTAATATCCAAAAACTTTGGCGATAATTCTCCTATAGTAATAGATAAAAATATATTCCGGATGTAGGATATATTCAAGTAACATATCCGAAATATATCCAATTTATTTTTAAAAAATTACAATATTCCCCGCAAGTTAGATAAATTTTTATTCGATAAATTATTATTGAAATTCATTTTTAAATTTTTATGTATATATGTGCGCATGATGGTAAAACAGAGGTCTGATATTTAAAAATCTTATATTACTCATTGAAATGAGTAAAAAATATCCGATTAACACGGCTTCCTAAAATTAATTTCAATGTAAATTAACTTGTAATACTTATAAGAAAGGTTCGATGTCGCAAGCGAGACGGCAATATTCCATTATTACGTTAGTAATAGATTTCTCTTATTTTTATAATAAATATACCTTGACAAATCTTGAACTAGTCCCACTTTCATGAAAATTCCTCTATCTACGTTTGAATATATTGCCAAGTCTCACGATATCACGAGCTGTCATACGTAAATAATAAAAAAATAGTTTACCTCGCGAGCGTTGATTTTAAGATCTCACGTTAAATCAAACATTTTCTACTCGTCTCAATGAATACTATAAATTTTAAAAATATCGGTCCCTTCCTTTTTTTTTTTTACCACCTCGTATATACATATTAGACCTCGACGAGTTGTAGAATAATAATTATATCTCGTTATTCGACATCGAGATTAGTTGTCATCCGATAATGTCACGTTTCGTTTTAAAGGAACTCAATTTGTCGACGATGAGACACATGAGAAAATTGTCGTGCAACAAAATACTCATGTCGTATTCCTCGACTCTCTTATACTTTTATTTCTTCGCTTTACACTTTTTATTTCTTCTTCCCCTGTTTATTTTTGTCGGGTCTCTTCATCGAGGACGGTAGCACTGCACTCGACGATGCACGACAAGCGGTGCAGCAGTCTAATTAGCAGCCGTCTAATGTCTTATCCTTCCATTCCACTCTCTCCTTCTCTCTCTCTCTCTCTCTGTCTCTGTCTCTCTTTTTCAGTGTTAGTCTCTGTCTGTCTCTCTCTTTCAAGTCGCGTAAAAGTTAAAGGAAGTCTAATCGTCGGACGGTAATGATACGACCTTCCCGATCTTCCACGTTGGGAACGGACAGGCACGATTAACGGCGGACGAATCACCGTTCTCTTGCTACTACGATCTCATCAACCATCAAATCCATCCTTCGTCATCCGGCGCTTGAACTCGTAAAACGTTTTTCATAAACTTTGCTTCGAACTTTATTCGGGTTAATGGCATTGCGAGTTATAAGTGGGGCAATGAAGAAAAAGAAAAGATAGAAAAAATCTTCTTATAAACAAAACGAAATATAAAGACAAAACGATAAAACGATTTGAAAGCATATTCAGAGATCATTGAAACGTTTATATTGATCGAAGATCGACTATTGTTTGTATCTGATATATATTAAAAAAAAAAAAACAAGAAAAAAAGAGAGAGAAAAAAAAGGAAAATATAAAAAGTGAAAAGAAATAGAATGGAGGAAAGACGAATAATGGAAATTGTATCTGGATCCGATCATAGGATTATTGTTGAATCGAAGTTAATGTACAAAAAAAAAAAAAACGTCATCCGTCGAGTTTGTAAAATAGTTTTAAATCAAGGATATGATTCGTCACGGTTTACTTAAAGGCTCCGATTCATTATGAAAATAAACGATTATTTGAGATCGATGTATCGGTTTTGTCGGTGATTGTCGCGAGATCGGTGCACGAGCGCGTTAAACCGTGATCGAACTAAACCGAGCCCGGGATACGAAAATAGGGGTGAGAGGTGAAGGTAGGGGAAGGGACCAGAAAATACGGCAATAGCAGGGAGTAGCTTCACTTCGAACACGGATACAAATTTCCTCGACGATTTGGTAATCCGTCCGTGACAAAACGAAATCTATAGGCAGCTGTGCTAACAGGCATTAGTCTAAATCGACTGCAACTCCTTCCTCCAAGACGATCGCGTGTGTGACCACCGACGATGACGACGAGTTCGTTTCAAATACGATCAGATTATTCGTTTACAGAGAAGAAAGATCGAATTAAAAAAAAATATATTTATATATATAAATCTAATAAACATCAATAACTAAGATGTTCGTTAAGTAAAAAAAAAAAAAAAAAAAGAAAAGGATTATAAAAATTCGTTTTTATTACATATTGTATAATTACATCGAATATATGTAAAATTATGATTGATAATTAAAGTATAGGGAGAGAGAGGGGGAGAGAGAGAGAGAAAGAGAAAGTGTGTAAAAGTAAAAAACAAATTATTTCAAAAAAACAAAACAAAAAAAAACGAACAAGAAAGAAAAAGAAAAAAAAGAGAAACATTTTATAAAATATTTATTTATAAATAAAGGATCGTTCCCATCGTATAATTAAATCGAATGAAAATTATGATCGACAATTAAAATATAGATGAAGATAGATAGATAGATAGATAGATAGATAGGGAGATAGATGGAGATAGAAATAGACAGATAGATACATATATAGATAGATAGATAAATAGATAGATAGATAGATAGATAGATAGATAGAGAGAGATAGTGAGACAGGGTAATTTCGTTCGGTTAAACCTCGGTAAATGTCGGCTTCTAAATTGAAGTGTAGAAAATGATTTATCCATCAAACGTCCGGATTGTCTCACGGTTATTCGCAAAATGACGTCTCCTAACGAGAAAAGTGGGTTGGGGAGGAGGATTGGAGGGGGGGAGATGGAGATGGCGATGGAGGAGGAGGGGGGAGAGGGTGGAGGGGGAGATAGAGAAGTAGAAATTTTTTCTCTTTTAACTTCGCATACTTCTTCGTATAAGCGATTGGTTTAGGTGCGTATGGAAGGGAGGAGAGGTGGTAGGATAAGAGGATAAGAGGAGGAAGAGGGTGGTAGGGCAAGGGGATGCTTACGTCGATTCGAAACGTCTTCCAGTCATTCTACCACATCTTTTCTTTTCTCTTTATCGTTTTCTCGGACGTTTATCGACTTTAAGCGCCGGGGGAATAACGACGACGTATCCTTCTTTCGCGACGCGAATAAAGCGGGTCCTCATCGAAACGCAATGTCCGCGTAATTGCGCGAAGAGCCGTTTCCGTGTAATTTAATGGTTAGAATGACTGGGGATACACATAGCGCGGATTCCATCGCGCCATGTAGTACGAAGAACGCGAGAGAGGAATCGACATTCCACGGCGCGTCACGTGGTCATACCTACCTACTATATAAATTAAGCGCTCGATAAAGTAGGTACGGGAGAGCGAGCGAACCACTACCAGGAACCAGGAGAAGGGGGTTGGACTCCGACTACGAATAAATAAAACAACAAACTTTTCGCTTAGGCACTTCGATTTTTCCTACGAATCTTTCTCTTTCTCTCTCTTTCTCTCTCTCTCTCTTTCTTTCTTTCTTTCCTCTTTTTTTTTCTTTCGTTTCGTTTCGTTTCTTTCTGTTAGGGGATCATTTCTCGAAGAAGAATTTCTTTTCCAATGATTTTCGATGATCTCCTTTTTTTCCTTTTTCTATCTTTTTTTTTTTTTTTTGACAGTTTTATCGAACTCACATCTACGATTTGGTTGACAAATTCTCTCTCTCTCTCTTTCTCTTTCTCTCTATCTATATCTATCTGTCTGTACGAAGAACGCGAGATGTGTCAACATTCCATGACTGGTCATGTGGCATACCTACTACTATATTAATTAAACGCTCGATAAAGTACGTGATAGCTGACTCGAACGCATAAATCGACAACTTTTCGCGTCGTCCTTCCTTTTTGTTTTGTTCTACTTTTTATATTTCTTTTTTAGTTTTGTTTTTATTTTCTTCTCATAGAGAAAATTTCGACTACGATAAAAAATGAATAATCGCGAAGACCATAAGACGATACTTATTGTTGGACGATTTTACCATTGAATTTACACCTACGGTATTACTTGATGGGTTTTCTGCGTACGAAGAACGCGAGGTGTGTCGACATTCCATAGCAGGTCACGTGGTGGTATATCCACTGTATATATATATATATATATATATATATATATATATATATATATATAAATTAAGCGCTCGATATAAATTAAATACGCGAGAATGAATCGAATCAGCTACGTACATAAATCCAATAACTTTTCGTTGACTTCTTTTTGTTTCGTCCATTTTTGTTTTCCTTTTTCTGCCCCATTTTTTTTTCTCCTTCTTTAGGATCAATCCTTCGAGAGTAAAGAAATTTCGACGATGAAAACGAACGATCGTAGGTAGACAATTTTTTTTTTTTTTTTTTAAATATACTTTCGGACGATTTCGTCGATATTAATATATGCGATTTGATCGAAAGACTTTGATATTAACGTTATGTTAATAAATCTGTGGAATGAGAAACAAGATTACATCGTTGTCTGCCTCGCCTCGTCTCGTTTCGTCTTGCCTCACCTCAGCTCGTCTCACTTCGTCTCACCTCACCTCGTCTAGCCTAGCCTATCTCACGCTTAGCTACTTTCCATGCCCACGCACGGAAACTTGAAAGTATTAACAGTAGGATAAACGTTCAGTGAAATATTCTGATGGACGCAATAACATATACGCTTCTTACTTATTACGACAGAAATAGGCAAGTATTAATCGTCGTTGTTGGTTCGCGCGCGCGCACGCGCTCGGCCATATTGACGATAAAAATCTCGTTAAATTCTGTCGAAATACACGAGGCTTCTTTCGAACGGGTCACATTTAACGATGAAACTAACTAACGTGGTTAATTAAATTTAAAAGAGAAAAGAAAAAAAAAGGAAAAAGAAATAAAAGAAGAAGAAGAAGAAGAAGGAGAAAAGATCAATGAAGAAAATAAAAGATAAAGCTGTTATTAATTTTGCTTCAGATTTATTACGCGTCTTTCGATCTTTTCTATCTACTTTATTGCACGCACGTCCATCGATCATGCTATATCTAATCGATTATATCTTCATAGATAATACATCCTATCGAGAATAACATTCTGAGATCGACGAATCTCCGATATTATTAACTATTTTTAGATCGATATTTATCGTATGGGATGTATATATCTTTGAAAATATTCGCCCGAACTGAAGCTGAGATTGATCGTCTATTTAAAATGTTCGTAAGATTTTTTTCCTTTTTTTTCTTTTTTTTTTACAAAAATTAACGTCACGAAATGTTTTTATTAAAAAGAAGAAGAAAAATGAGAGAAAAAAAGGAAATATTTCAAAAATTAGATTCATTCTTCCCCTTCGTTTTTTTAACTAGTAACTTTCGGAGCTTGAAAAAAAAAATTAAAGAAAAAAACGAGTCATCGATGACGATGTTTAAAATTTTTTTACGAAGATTAAAACCGCGAAATTTTCATGCGTATCCGTCGAGAGAAATAAAAGTTAAATTCCTCCTTTCCTTTTAGTTTCCGAATTAGTTCATGATTTTTAGAACTTGAAGAAAAAGTAAAAAAAAAAGAAAAAGATATAAAAATAGGTCGGTTGCCAATGCGAATGCTTAAGATTTGTCGCAGAAATAAGAATCTATGAAAAATAAATATAAAGAAAAGAAATGAAAAAGCAAAAAAAAAAGGAAACATTTCAAAAAATGAAATTTCTCGCTTCTTCTTGTTTTCTTGATGATTTTCAGAACCTGAAGGAAAAAGAAAAGAATAGAAAAGAAAAGAAAAGAAAAGAAAAGAAAAGAAAAGAAAAGAAAAGAAAAAAGAAAAGAAAAGAAGAGAAAAGGAAAGAAAAGAACGAGTCACTGATGCCATGGTGCGATCGTTATTACCTCCCCTTCGCCATTTCCCTTTATTGCACTTTAAGCTGTAAGTACGGCTAAGTACCGACGATGTATCACGCGGAAGGATCAAGAGTAGACGCGCTATGGATAAAAGGCTGGCATGGGGGTCACACAACAGCGACGATTCCTTTGGTTCCTAGCGATCGTCCGAACATGATGCCTAGTGATGATTAGGTTGGTTGTGGTAGTTATCGAACGGGGATAATCGGTGGCACGGGATCGTTGAAAATTATTAACGTTCTGTTCCTACTACGATCGAGCTACGTCTTTCAACTAACTTAATGAAAGACAAGGAGAAAGATAGAGATAGTAAGTAAGAAAGGAATATAGTAAATTAAACCTTTACAAGTATAAATTTCACATCAGATTATTCCATCATTCTAAATAATTACCGAATATATGTAATTTTTCTGTTTTTCTTCTTTGCTTATTATTTATATATATATATATAAAATTATTTTATATATTACTTATATATTATTATATATATTAAAAAAAAGAAAAAATAATATATATATATATAATTATTCCCCTACAAACATAAAATAATTTTTTTTTGTTCAACGAAGGATCGATGATGCAAATGAATATGAGTCCACGTACAGATGAAACGTTGATTCGTGTGTTCGTATATGTATGTGTCAAACGTCACCACCTGTGTGCGTAGACCGTGGCTAAAGAGATTTCCCTTTACTTCCCTTTCTACTAGATTAAATCTCGATCCCTGTAATTCCTAGACGTTGCACGACTAGGGTGGCGGCTGATCGTACGTAGCCGAGTTAAATGTGCTTCGGTAAGGGTCGAAAATGAGATGACGTTAGGTGTAAACCATTTTCTTGATGTAACTATTATAAAGCATTGTTCTATCGTGATCTATTATGATTAAGATAATTCTTATTATGTAAATTTTACATATATAATTCTTATAATATATGTAAAAGGAACTTAATCAGAAAGAAGTTTTACTCGAAAGAAGAGCGTCTCGCTTTTTCGATTTTAACGTGAAATTGTTGAAAGGTGGATCGAAAAAGAAAAAGAAAAAAAAAAAAACAAAAAGAGGAGATAAAGAGGTTTTTCTTGGTAATCTTTGTGGTATTTCGAGGAAACGATACGTAAACGATAATAATCGCCCCGTTAACGTCGCTCTCCCGGCGATTTTTTAATCGCGGGGTCTCTTTTGATCCAGGCGCTGATCGTAATGTTACGTTTCCGCAACATCACACAACCAGTAGGTACCTACCTTTCAAGGTTGCGGTAAAAAAAGGAATAAAAAAACAAGAAAAAAAAAGAAAGTGGAGGAAGAAGAAAGAAAAAAAGAAAACAAAGATAAAAAAGAAAAACAAGAAAGAGAAAAAAAAAAGCTTCACGAGAGACGCTTATGAGAAACACCTTTATCGCCTTCGGTGCAACATTTTCTTCTCTCTTTAACTCTTTCATTCTTTCCCACTCTTTCACGACGGATAATAACGGAGTCGATCTGAAAACGCAACGAGTTTGAGCCCGTTTCATCCCGTGAGATCCTCGTCGACTACTTAACGCGAGCCCGTTAGTACGTAAGTAGCAGGTAATTGTACAACATGCGACCCATAAGTAGCCAACGCTTAAACACGATTGTTTGTGCGTTATTTCAAAGGATCCGAGATCCTTTGGTGTATTGGTATCCACCATATGTATCCCATACGAACGATTCATTTCTTGCCTTATTTCTTTTAGATATATATTCTTGGAAATTGCGATAAGCTCTTTTCTTTTTTCCACCGACCTCGAAAATAAATATAAAGTAGATATATCATTTATTATTGAAGTGTACAATTTTTCGATAGTCATATTGAAAATGAAAATTCATTATTAATGAAACCTTGTGATATCAATTATTAATAAATATTGTATGTTATTATTACATGTATCATGTAATTTCTGATAAAGTCATTGAAAGGAAAGAGAGAGAGAGAGAGAGAGAGAGAGAGAGAGAGAGAGAGAGAGAGAGAGAGAGAGAGAGAGAGAGAGAGAGAAAGAGAAAAATGGACTACAGAAGAAAATTATCTGTCAATCTAATTTTTTTATAATTATACACTCAACTATACAATTTTCTTACGGAGGATCAAAATTGTAAAATTCATATCTCATATAAATGTATACAATTATATTATTTTTGCTATAGATTTTTTATTCCGATCTCGATACATAGCACAGAAAATATAGATAAGTATACGATTTATTAAGATTTTCATGAATTCGTTATAGAAATTATTCGATGTAAATTTTTTTGATAATTATATTGAAAAAGAAAATTCATATTCATTGCTAATAATCCCTTTGATAGTTACTGTAGCAATAGGTATTGCATATTATTATCTTCATCACGTAATTTTTGATAAAGCGATCGAAAAGAAAAAAGAAAAGAAAAAAGAAGAAACTACAGTAGAAAATTATTTCTCAATTTAATATTTGATAATTATACATTCACCTATACAATTTAGCTGTAAAGTATAAAATAATTTCTTAAAATTGTAAACTTCGTATCTTATATAAATGTATACAATTATATCACTTTTGTAACTAATAATTTAATATTAAATGGAGATAGATCGAACGAGTAACTGTCCCAATTTATCGATATGTTAAAATGAAAAAATATATATATAAATATATATACATAAAAAAAAGAAAGGAAGACATTAAAAGCATCGATCGATTTCATACATAATTCTCGTCACGTTACAAGCCGATATATCGGCAACATCACTTGATCCAATACTTTTCTGACCATGTGTGTGTATACATACATACATACATACATACATACATACATACATACATACATACATACATACATACATATATATATATATATATATATATATATATATATATATACATATATATATAAGCTGGCTAAGTTCGTGTCGGAGGAAAAATATTGTAAAAGATCGCGCTTTATCGCTTGAGATCGTAGATCGTAACGAAGGAGAGAAGGCAGGTTGCAGGCGTTCGGGCAAGCAAGTGCCCGATCGAAACACGATTCGAATCTTTGCCCGGAGCTATATATTGCGGGGAGTTACGCGTTTCCGTCCGATTAAACTACTCCCAAAAGTGGCCGCCCATGTTGAAAAGGTTCGTTTGGGGAGAAAAAAAAGTAAAGAAAAAAGAAACAAGAAAAAAAGAAGAAGAAGAAGTCAATGGAAAAAAAGTGCGTCTTGCTCACCCCCATTTTTTTACCAATGTATATTAGCAGGTAGTTTTTTTATATAATACGCACGCTCTTGCAAGTTTTTTCTCGAATGATGAGAATTTTCGTTAGGAAGTTAAGCTGGTCGACTGATCGATCGATCGATATTTCGTTTCCTTTATCGTACTCGATGTATCATTTTTTTTTGTATTTTGTTATTAGAAGTTTCTTTTTCTCTTTTTTGTAAGTTTTTTTTTGTATCTTCTGATATATTTCTTTTGTAAATTTATATAGGTATATATATATATATATATTTATGTGTATTATAATTATAGATAATTTGTTGTAATAAATATATTATATATGTAACTTAATTATAGATCTAAAATGACATATAGATAATATATATATATATATATATATATATATATATATATAATTATAGATAATATTTTATCATAATTATAAGATTATATTACCTACATGTATACATGTATATGCATATGTATATATATACACATATATATATACATATATATATATATATGTCCAATATATCATTTAAGATCAATAATACATCGAACATATAATATAACACATTTATCAAAACAAAAAAAAAATATATCTTTTTTATTTTTTGACTCGTGTATGTATAGATCAATCTTTTCGTACCCTTTTCCTCATATATTCTTTTTTGTTCTTCCATCTTTTTTTTCTCTCTGACATTGATTCGTTTACAAGGGTTTCGAATTCATCCGACACTATTGTGAAACACCAACCAACAGTCGGTTCTATGTTTCGGACGGAATCGTGTTAGTTGTGTATCCAGCAGGTGCTTATTTCCGGACGAACGAACGCTTTGTCGAAAATCGTGGTGAACGCGGGGGCTGGACGAGACCGCGTCCAATCGCCATAGCCGGTGTGTATATTCTCTCTCTCTTACTGTCTCTCTCTCTTTCTCTCTCTCTCTCTCTCTCTCCGTCTGTTTTTCTGTCTTTCTCTTTCTGATTCAACGATGTAGAAAAAAGCCCGAAAAAGAAAAAAAAAACTATTTTCATTTTCACCTTTTCGCTTGTATTCACGCTTCCATGAAA
>NC_057690.1:1636991-1679491 GCF_014466175.1 Vespula pensylvanica | reverse complement strand
TTATTACATACCCACATATTTACCATATTGAAAATAGAAACCATTTACTATTCTCAAGACTAATAAGCAAATCTTTTGAACTCATTGGTAATATTTGGCAAGAAACACAGTCAGCGAATGAAAGAGAAAAAGAAAGAAAGAGAGAAAGAGAATAAGAAAGAGAAAGAGAATATGGCAAAAGGCACTCGCGTGGTTATCGTTTAAGAGTCAAGGTGCTTCATTTGCATCATTGACGACTAAATTGGACGCGTGAATGGAGCTCGCTCGCGGCGAACAGATTAACGGCCGACAGAAACGACTGCCCGAGGAAGGAAGAGAAGCCGAAAGAGTGGAATATGAGATAAGTTCCACAAACGCGCCGACCTTATATACGTAACAGCCTGCCCGTGTGTCTGCCGGCTGATTCGAAGCAGAAGCCTCGTTCGCGAGATAGGACACTTCTGTTTATCGTTTGTGGTAGAAAAACGTTCCTGCCCACACTCATGATCATTCTCGCGCGATACAAGTTTTCATAATATTTTCGGCCATGGCAAACATGGCGGATCCAAGTATCCATTACTATTTACCAATCGAAATTCTAATAATTCGTTAGGGAAATATTATTGAAAATTGTTAAGATTCGTCGATAAATTTTTCTTTGATTAGCAGACGTTATTATTAGTATGGTTATTATTATTATTAAAAGAAAAAGAATCTTTTTCTCTTTTCATCTATGAATCTGATATATTTAAATACATTATGTGAGATTTTAAAGAGGAATAATTATTTACACCATAGTAAAAAAATATTAGATCTCACAAAATGTTCCTATTGTTAATTAAAATTTCCACAAAATGAACGATCGTAGAACGGCGATTTAATAAAAAGAGATGAAAAGAAATATTCATAGACGATATCTCAGAATGTTAATCACGTCGTGTGACCAATCGGATTCATGCATGAACCTCGAAACAAGAATTGATTTATTCCTTGTAACTTGTCATTATACAAAAAAGAAAAAATATATATATATATATATATATTTCTCGAGAGAGATGGCTACCTATAATTAGAGAAAAATCTATTTCGGTAGGATGTTCCATCAACGTGTTTCACATTAGATTAGAGTCAATTTTCCGTGTTATTCGGCACCTACGCTGATTCCTCTCGTCCCTCTCGTTTCTTCTTTCGGTCAACAGATTGCAGAGTTAATCGGCCGTGAAGAGAGCAAATCGTTTCGCGCGATTATCCTGCCACATTGTTTCCTAACCCCCCAAAGAGAGAGAGAGAGAGAGAGAGAGAGAGAATCGCGATAGGGGTTGTCTTTATATGTGTGTGTGTGTGTGTGTGTGTGTGTGTGTGTGTGTAACGCTAATCGTCTCGCGTATAAGAGGAGTAATCGATTCGCGACGCTCATAGGATTCACGAGAGCGTACGCGAATATTCGAAAGGAGGGGATGAAAGTTCGAAAAGGAGGGACCGTTTTACGGAACGAAGTTGGAAGAGGACAGACAAGATCGTGCCTTAGTGTTTTACGAGGGGTGCCGTTTAATTATTCCACGGGAATCCAGCAATTTTCCGTTTTATCGCTTTCGTGCAGTGACTCTCGACATGGAGAGAGAAAGAAGAGAGAGAGAAGGAAGCTGGTAGATTCAGTTTAAACAAGGGTGAATCGACAAAGCTTCTTCTTTCGTTTCTTTCGTTATTTACTTCTGTTTTTTTTTTTTTTAAATAATTAATACTGTTTAAATAATATATATTTATATATTTCTTTTAATGTAATAGAATATATATATATATATATGCACAAATTTATTTATACATTCTTTTATATTTATATATAATATATACTTATGTACATATATTAAAATTCATAGATATATATATGTATATATAAATAATCGAATGTTTATTTATTATATATACGCATAATATATAATATTATATTATATATATAATAATAATAATTATTATTATTTCATAATATCTGTAATAACGAGTATTATTTTTATTTAGCGAAAATAATATTCCTTAAAAAGAACTTAGATAAATAAATAAAGATCTTAGCAGTACTTTTTAAAGGACCGCCATACTCGAAGGTTATGCTTCTCATCATGATCTATAAGTATCTAATCTCTCTCTTTCTCTCTCTCTCTCTCTCTCTTCTAACTTGAGACAGAAGAAGCAACGTGGCTCTGAAAAGGCCACGAGAGTAGAATTTTATCTGAAGCTTCGCGACAATAGCGAATAGTCTCACTCGTAAGTAAAATAAATGGACCGATTTATGGTACTGTCGACTATAAAAAAAAATTTCATCCCTCGCCTAATAAAATCTCAACTATTACAATAAACCACTTAGATACATCGCCATCGCATATTATCTCTTACAATTTCTTTTTTTTTTTTTCGCCACGATTCTTGCATACCAGGATTTTTTCCTTCCTCCCTTTTATCCCTTTCATTTCATTTTCAACGAAAGTAAGATGGAAATAAACAGGACGCGTTCGTTGATGATCCGAATAATTTTCAGCTGAACGATTATTTTAAAAGGAAACATTTGCCATTTACCCAATCGGAATCGGATGGAAACACTCGAAGAGAAATACACGAAAATTATAATAATCATACTCTTCCCGCGAGGAAATCGTCGAAAACCGAGGGAAGAGTTGATCGTGGGCCCGGGGCTAACGATTATTATCCGTCCTCTCCTCTAGATAATATTTCTCTTCTCTTCTGTTAACGAGAATTCGGGACGAAATTGCAAACAAACTTGCAAGTCTCTTGCTACCGTTCGAGAAGGAACAGTCGCAAGAACAGTTCTTCCCTTCTATTACGAAATACTCGCGATCGGCAAATACCTATGTACAAAGGTGCACGCTATCTTACCACGGCGAATATTACAGAACGAAAGATATTCTGCTCGCGAGACCTCTTTACAACTCTCTCTCTCTCTCTCTCTCTCTCTCTCTCTCTCTCCCTCCTCTCTTTTTTACTCTTGAGCGCATGTTGTACGAGTGCGTGAAGAGACGATAATCGCACGTAGTCACGATAACTCTACTTTACGATCCGAAAATGCTCTGGTACTTGGAATCGGACTGTTTAGTTTAAAAAGAATAAACTGGGACAGCAGCTTCGGAGTTGAAAACAAGGAAAGAAAAGAAAGGAAGAAAAAAAATTTTGAGAAAAAAATAAGAGATCAAAAAAGAAAGAGGGTAAAAGCAAGGGAGGGAAAAAAAAGGATGAAAACAATTACGAGCGTCGACAGTACGTGAAAAGATAGAAGAACGATGAATGAAGTGGAAAAGCATAGAAAAAGAAATGAAAGAGAAAGAGAGATAGATAGATAAATAGATAGATAGATAGAGAGAGAGAGAGAGAGAGAGAGAGAGAGAGAGGACAGAAATAAATTTTTGTCACCAGGGTCGAGTTTTCCTTTCGCGCAAGCCTCGGTCTTCTCGTCCAATGACCGAACGAGATTCAGCCCTCCCTCCTTCCTAACATAAACGTTTCCCCCACCCTCTCCTCCTCACTTCTTCCACTTCCTCGCGCCGTCGCCACGAGACCAAGTGCCTCTGACGGTGGGTGCCCGATCAACCATTTGTCAGCAGTCTCCTGGCTTTCCCATTTTCCGGCCGATTTCCCAACAACGACAGCGATATCCAGTAGGTACCCTCCTAACCCCTCCCTAAATCCCTCCTATCTACTACTATCACCAACGTGGCTTCCAAACCATGGCTTTCGAGCCTCCATTGGAGGAATAAGTATATATCTATGTATGTATGTATGTATGTATGTATATATATATGTATATATGTCTGCATATATATTTGTATTTGTCTGTGTGTGAGAGAGAAAGAAAGAGAGAGAGAGAGAGAGAGAGAGAGAGGGACGAATGACACCGCTATTATCTTCGCCACGAACGTCCTTCCGAGGGTTGCTCAACGGGAAAAGCTCATTTTCACGTTAGCGTGGAAACGCCACTTCGTTTTCCACATCGGTGTAACTCCTCGTTGGGATTACATCGATATACGATATAAGATAGAACGATCGATGTTATTCAACTCAACGAATTTCACTTACGATTTAGTGGACTGAAAGAAGGAGAGAGAAGGACGATATCATCGATTTCTTTTCCCTCTCTCTCTTTCTCTCTATCTCTCTTTCTCTTTTACACACTTATCACTTCCTAAGAGCAACCCAATCGAAAAGGAAAAGAAAAGAAAGACCAAAATTTTCTAAGATATACAATTGTATATTCGATTAGAATCGTTTCCTTGTTTTTTTCTGTTTTAATCAAAAAAAAAAAAAAAAGAAAAAAGTAATGATAACAATAATAATATTATAATAAATGTAAAATGAATCAAAAGGAAGATGGATAAAGAATACGAGATAGAGTATTGTGATATACGAGTCCTGATTGAAAACACGAATTGTTGATAAAAACGAATTTTTTTATAGTGATCCATAGAAAAAAAAGAAACGAACAGTAAAGAATATAAACTTATGGATTGTTCGGACATACTATTATCACTTGTATTTTTTCAATAAAACAGAAAGATTTATTTTTGGTCTTGCTCGTTTGTCTTCCTTATGCTCGCGCAAATGCTACCGGCCAACCACCCAACCAACCAACCAACCAACCAAACAACCAACCAACCAACCAACCAACCAACTAACCAACCAACCAACCAACCAACCAACCAACCGACCGACCGACGGCCTCGGACCACCTCGATAAATCAATAGAAACTTCTCCTCTCCTCTTGGAAGCTTCGACGAATCGTTAATGAACGGATCCTTCTTAACTTCTCGTTCAACGGATAATCCATAAAATTCTTCTCTCTCTCTCTCTCTCTCTCTCTCTCTCTCTCTCTCTATCTCGTTACGTATGATTAACGAAAATTAAATAATTATTTCTCTCTTTCTCTCTTTCTATCTTTCTATCTTCCTCTATCTTTCTCTCTTTAACGTTTCTCTCTTCAAAATTCATTTCCACACGAGGACAAAGTGAAAGTGCCGTTCGAAATGATTAACCTGAAAGGTTGTCCCCCACCATTAATAATTTCGATAAATTATTTTCTTTTTTCATTTTCTTTCTTTCTTTTTTCAATTTTTTTTTTCTGTATAATTATACATAATTATTCCCTGAAGTATTCCCTTCGACGAAACTTTATTGGCATGAAAATATCTTAGTATATCTTTCCTTTATGAATTTTCTTCGTTCACTTACCCTACAAATTGAGGGATCATATAAATACCTACTTATTCACGTCGATTAAAAAAAGATATCTACTCTTTCTTTTTCTTCCTTTTTTTTTTTACAATCTTTTTGCATGAGATCGTACTCGTTTCATCTGTTTAATCGAACATCTCGATGAATAATCTTTAGGTAGAGGATTTTTTTTTTACTCTTCTCTTTCCTTTTCCCCTTTTCTTTTTTCTTCTCTCGAAGAGAAATCCCCGAAGTAGAAATTTGATCAATAAATGAGAAACATCGTTATTTTGTATGTTAATAACGTCGATCGATATCTCTATTAAAAGAAAAGAAAAGAAGGGCGAAAAGGAATCTCTTTTCACCGAACTCATTTTTTTTCGGGATATATTTTTATTCGAAAATAAAATGAAAAAAGAATAAAAAAAAAAAAAGATACACACACGTGCAAAACACACAGAAACATATATATATATATATTTATATACATAGCCGAATATAAAGATATACCTAAAGTATCTAACCCTCCCCAATTTTATCGTCGATCTCGTTCACATAAAATAATCGCAATGCCGTTCTTCCTTCTTTTGAAAGAGAGAATCACTAATGAGGATCGCGTGTGCACTACGAGCCGAAAAGTTGGATCCGCGAATCTCAGCTAAGCGGAAAGTTGAACGGCGAGCCTAACTCCACTTCCTGATAGGATATACTCTTCTCCTTTCCTTCCTTTTACCGGTGTCCGTCGCTCTTTAAGGGGGATGAAACGCGATATCCGTAAACCCCATTCGATATCTCGTTATTATAATACGTCAGATGAGCTCAGCTCGTTAACCTCTCGCTAGATTCAACGGAAACACTCCAGGGACGCTCCAGTTCTAACATGTAACAATATACCCTATCGTAATGTTAATTCAACAACGTTTTCTCGATAATAATTTGCGACGACCTAATTCCGAAAGAATGATTTTAATTCGTATATCGATACGTTCAATATTATATGATTTTCCATTTTATTCGGAATTTTTTCTTCTTTTTTTATTTCTTTTCTTTTCTTTCTTTCTTTCTTTCTTTTCTTTTTTTTTATATACATAACACGAAAATTTTCAAGTACCACTCGTGATATATTTATACATACTCTCGTCATTATAATTGAATCAATCATTTACTTATATAACAAGTTGTTAGATAAGTAAAAAAAAAAAAAATTATTATAATGCATCTGACAGTAACGAAATATTCCCTTAAATATAGTTTTTAATCAAATTAATCACTTCGATGGTAAACGTTGATAAATTGATATCCGATGAAGTAATAGATTATACAGTTGATACATCTAGTTTCTGCCAATTTATTAGTTAGGCGGACGAGGATGAATAAACGATAAAAGAGAAAGAGAAAGAGAAAGAGCAAGAGAAAGAGAAAGAGAAAGAGAAAGAGAAAGAAAAAGTGAAAGAGAAAGAGAGTCGGTAACGGTGATCGATGTCCCATTGTGTATAGTCGATTGAGAAAAATATATAAAGAAAAAAAAGATAGAAACGAGGAAGTTAAAAGATCGAACGACGATAATAGAAAATAGTTTGCTTGCTCGTATGTATCGTCGGGAGAAAAACGTAAAAACCACGTGTGACATACACTCTCTTTCTTATTTATTTCGAGCTGGCATAGCTTTAGCCGCCGTTTTGTTCTAGAAGACGCGAGGCCTTTAAAAGAACGAAGAATATTTAGTGAGACCGGCCGGTTAATAGCGATGCATATGTACGTACAAAGTATTACATAGATATACATGCTTATATACGCTTATATACATAAATACATAGATACATAATCTACGTAAGTAGACGCCATCGCGACTAGAAACGCGGGCATCATAACTATGAGAACGTAAGAATGTTAGAAACGCATGGCTCTTGCACCACTTTTCTCCGTTCCTTTTTTGCTATTTCTCGCTCGTTAAATGTCAAAACCAAACGAAGCTTTTAACCTCGTAATAAGATCTAACGAATCGTGTGAAATTTTTAACTATTTTTAAAAAAACATAAGAACAGTAGGATACTTCTTCAATTTCAAATATTTTATTTTTTAATCTTATATCATTGAAGTATGATTGATGATTGGATAATTTTAATTCTATTCCTTAAGTGTTATCTTTTATATCTCATAGATATACGTATGTATGTATGTATGTATAAATATAAATATAAATAGAATATTACGCTTAAAAAGTTTTGTAAGTGAAATATTCTTTTAATTATTTTTATATTTCAGTAATTTTCAAGTGACGAGTTATCATTTGGATAATACTATACTTTTTGCAAGAATATACCTATGTATATTATTTAAGCGTATACCTAATTAGTTTCATACCTTCAAATAAATATCTTTAATACTTCAGTAATTTTGAAATGAAAAGTTCTCGTTTAGATAATACTATACATTTTGTAAGTATTTACTTGCATATACCTATATTTAGACGATGTATCCAATTAATGTATACATACACATACATACATACATACATACATACATATATATATATATACTTTTTATATAATTAACTAAAACATAAATAAAACATTAAGCGCTTAAAAAGTTTCATACATTAAACTAGATATCTGCAATCTTTCAGTACGTAATTTTCAAATGAAGAGACAAAGAAAGAAAAATTAAAAGGGAGAACGTAGAAAGGTAAAAAAAGAGAGAAGAAAAAGAAAAAAAAAAAGGAATATATACGTAGGTAGGTATGGGAAAAAGGTGTAACGAAAGGTGATAAAAAGATCGAGAGATTAAAAGGTAGGTACGCTTCGAAGCGTGCGTGCATGTGAATTAATACTGCTTGGTTCCAGACCGGGTGTCTAATTGAAGGATGCGAAACGCGTAGAGGGACACCCCCACCCCCATCTCCCCCCAATTCCCCTTAAACCCCCTCCCAACTCAGCCCTCTAGTGTTCTACACTCTGGAGAGACATAGATCTAGCGCAAACATGGCCGTCCAAGGTCCTCCGAGCGTATCGAACATCAGTGGTGTCATGTTTGATTCCGCTAATGACTGTACGATCGATTAGCCCACCCACGTATTCTTTATTTCCTTCTTTTTATCTTTTTCTCTAGTTATTGTTTCTTTTCTTTTTTTTTCTACATTATTTCTTGATCTACGTACGATGCAAACATTCTTCATACTTAAAATCCGCATTATCTTCAAAATATCGCATGATATTTATATATGATATTTATGTACTGTGTATGTGTGTACATATATTATAGTATATATTATATATATATATATATATATATATATGTGTGTGTGTGTGTGTGTGTGTGTGCTATAAAGGCTAGGTCAAAAGTTTCTAGATGATTTTTAAATATCTCGAAAACTTCTAACACTTTTTAAAGAGTAATTTTTTTCTTTCACACTGTAACACTGGAAGGAATTATCTAGGAATTTTCTAGAAATGTTTTACCTATCCTGTACATGTATATTTCATTAATAATATAAAATTTCTTTTGTAACTAAACGTTTGAAGATAACATTAAAAATGAAAAGGAAAAAAAAAAAACAGATTAAAGAAAGAGCAATTATCGTATCTGTTATTGTTTCCCCTTTTCCTTGCTTCCACCTAATCGGTCTCATAATTATTTTCTCTTCTATCAATCAACATGCTGAATGATGATAAAGATATTTTCGAAATTCCCTTTGTCCGTTCGTGACACGATGACAGCTTTTTAAATAGACGCTTAAGTGACTCGTATTTTTTTCAAGGAAAATCACGAACCTCTCCATGTAATGTAATAATAATAAGCCTTTAAGGCTTATTTCGTATCTATTATATATCGCACGAACGTTTCTATATAATCGACATATCTTTCTATATATAATATGAATTAGAACATGAAGATATTGAAAAATTTGTGGTTCCACTCGTAAGCGTGCAAGTATAAACGTTGCTAAGCTATACGAATAATGTCGCGAGCTATATTTATACATATAGATAAATAGATAGATAGATAGATAGATAGATAAATAGATAGATAGATAGATAGATAGATAGATAGATAGATAGATAGATAGAGATAGAGAGAAAGAGAGAAAGAAAGAGAGAGAAAGAAACAAGTGTGCATAGAAAAGATTGTAAGATAATGAATAAGTAACGAGACTGACACCGTGTTCGTATTAAATGGTTGAAGAGAAAAAGAGATAGAAAGAGAAAGAGAAAAAGAAAGAGAGAAAGAGAGAAAGAGAGAGAGAGAGAGAGAAAATGAAACTTTACTTTTTGGAACAGGTGTGTTCGTTTACAGGAACGTACAAACGACTTATTTAACTTTAGCCTCGTGGATGTCACTCAAAAGAGATAATGTGAACTCGGCAATATTTAAAAACTTTTCAAGGGGAGGTTTTACTATTTATACATGTTACTTTCTTACCGTATTCTACCGTATTCATAAAATATCTAAGTAAGTACTTGCTTATTTGCTATTTTTTTCTCTTCTTCTTTTTCTTTATTTCATTGTATCTTTATTTTATTTTATTTTATTTTATTTTTTTTTTTCTATTCGAACAATCGACAAACTAATCTCTTTCTTCGTACGCATTTGTGCTGTCCCACATGAAAAATATCACGTATTATCGTATCGATCCGATAATCGAAACCCGATTATAACGTACGCGATCATGTATTATTATTACTAGGGTATAAAGATTTTCTATAAATGTACGTCTATTAACACTAAATTTGTGATGACTGGTCGATTTGATGACTGAACGGATTTCATATGTCTCATATGTTCGAACAGATTTACAGGCATTGTAAATATTATTTCTTAATAAAACGAAGTAATGACATGTAAAACGTATAAATAATATTTTAACAAAATTATAAATTAATTTTTAAATTAAGTGTATGTTAGTTTAGTTATCAAGAAAGAAAAAAAAAAAATTACGCTTTTTAATGCATCGAAATCTCTGATGTCAATATTACTATCATTTATATTATATTTCAGGATTTGTTAATAAAAATAAAATTGATTTAAAGCTAACTTTAATCGATGTTAATAACAAAAAAAAAAAAAAGAGAAAAATAAAGAAAACCCCGTTTTAATGCTAACCATTAATACGACGAGTTTCTAGCATTAATATCTCTAGATGTGTACATATCGATCTTTTTTATAACATCAAATATGATAAAAAAAAAAGAAAGAAAAAAGAGAGAGAGAGAGAGAGAGAGAGAGAGAAAACAAAGAAAAACAAGTTACTCCACTTAATTTCATCTAAAATTAATAAAATATTCAATTCCAGTCTGTGCACCGTGAATTTTTATTAGAGAAAAAAAAAGGAGAAAAGAAAGAAAAAAAAAAAAAAAGAAAAAAAAACAAATAATAGAGAATTCAATCTAAACGATAAAATTTCTCGATTAATACGTACTCCTCTTTCCCACGATATGAGTCACGCGAAGATTAAAGATTATTCATCGAATATAGTAGGAGCGAATGGGTTTTGACGAATGGTTTTGCGAGTTATACCTTTCCAACGTGATAATTCACACTCGGTTAAACTTTTATAACGCGGGTCGTTTGACAAAAAGAAAGAAGAAAAAAAAAAGAGAGAGAGAAAAGAAGAAAAAGAAGAAAGAAAAAAAAAAAAGAAAAAATAGCAAAGATATCCGGAACTCGTAGTAAACGCTAAGGTAATCGTTAAATGTTAACATCGAGTTACATACGTTTCTTCTGCGCTTCATACATACTTACAGATGTAGTTAAATACATAGATAGATAGATAGATAGATACATACATACATACATACATACATAGAAATCCGTAAAGGAAGCTTTAGCTTTTCAGAGATTCTTGAGTCCGATAAGTCAAACCGATGCGGTAGAAAACTATCAGAGAGCCTGTTTCCCTTCGATCGGTGAGGTTAAAGGAACGAACGTTCGTGTTAGTACTTACTTGGTAGCGCTTTTATTTCACTTAGCGCCTTCCTCTCATGAAGAGAACAATTAGCATGTCAGTAAATCTTTCTGCGAGGTAAGAACGTATTTTATCTATGTATCTATGTGTATGAGTAAGAAAAAGAGGGAGAGAGAGAGAGAGAGAGAGAGAGAGAGAGAGAGAGAGAGAGAGAGAAAGAGAGAAAGAGAAAGAGAGAGGAACAAGAATGAAAGGCAAGAAGAGAGCTTAGATGACTATCCCTTCCGGAATCGATTCGCACATATGAAAAATCTAGAAAGTAAAGTGTAATTTGTCATCTGACGGCTGCTTTAAATAAATCCGCGGCGAGACGAGTGAAAGTATGTAATAAAAAATCTCAAGCGTGAACGATTAAAAATTATCTAGAGGAAAAATAATTCTTTCTCCCTATTTCTCTCTTTTTTCGATCGGTTATAATAACAATAATGTTTTACAACACGAAAAAAAGAGTTTGTACGGTTAACGAGTTGATTTAATCGACATCGCGTACGGAATAAATATATCGGTATATATGGATCGAAAAACAGATATCAACGATTAGATCGTATCGTAAAAATAAAAAAAGTACACGTGGTCAAATAATTAGATACAGATATAAAATCGATGGAATAGCGAGAAGGAGGAATGGAACATTTAAAGATTTTTTTTTCAACGAAGAAATGCGACTCGAACGGAAGTCTCGAATTCTAGAGACAATGGGTTGCGTCTGAAAGATTCTCCATGTGGTTGTGGGCCTCCAAAAGTTCGAGGGTCCAATGCCGACCCGATGGCCGCTCGTTGCACACGCGCTTACTCACGAGCCGTAAAATATTTTATGGCTTTATTTCCCATCTCCTTTTCTCTTAGCTTTCTTTTCGTATCGACGTTACCTCTTTCTTCTTCCTCGTCTTTTTCTTTTTTTTCTTTTCTTTTCGTTTCTTTCATTCGTGGTCCACACTATTCTCTTCAAAGGTTGCCTGTCCGACTGCTTTTGAACGTGGGCCGCAACGTGCTACCACGTCTATCATCTTCCATCTCTTTTTCTTTTACCTATTCTTCTTCCTTCCTTCCTTCCTTCCTTCCTTCCTTCCTTCCTTTCCTCCTCTTTCTTCTTCTCTTTCCTTCCTCTTTCTCATTCTGGTAGCTCGAGACTGCCGAAAAATACGTGACACGCGAAAATCAATTTCGTTTGGATGGTTGCGTCGTATGTGCCCGTCCGCTACCAACTATCACACCTTCAACCCTTCCCCACTCGTAAAAGTCCATCAATCGCGGCCCCTTTAAACTTCTCCCTTAGAGGAAATCAAAAAGGTGCCGCAAGAAATCTTACTATTATCTACACACTCGAGGGAACACATTAAACGAATAAAAATATAAATAAGAATAGTCGTGGCGGGATCATTTGTTGAAACTTCAATGATTTCGATATCATTAAGGGAACGGGTTAAAAGGGAATAAAAATCTAAATAACGACAGTGTTTACTGAAATTTTTATGATTTCGATATCGTCGATCGAGACGTTAACGAGGAATTATTGAATAATTATTATCGTGTTCAACGATTAAACGAATCCTTTATCTTAGACCAATTCATTCGTGATTCCATTACACGAATTTATATCTATTATATTCTTATCGGAATGATTAGGGCAACGTCTTCGAAAGTAACGCTAGTATAATTCAAATAAGTCAAATAAGTCAAATAAGTGTCTTGTAAAAAAAAAAAAAAATCATTAAAATTATTATTGTTCTTATTA
This sequence comes from Vespula pensylvanica, assembly GCF_014466175.1. Classification (NCBI taxonomy): domain Eukaryota; kingdom Metazoa; phylum Arthropoda; class Insecta; order Hymenoptera; family Vespidae; genus Vespula; species Vespula pensylvanica. The sequence continues at coordinate 1,666,603 of NC_057690.1, read as the reverse complement.
TTGTCATATACGTTTTACCGTATTAAAATGTCGAGATTTACCATATTAAAGTTTCTTTCTTTTCTCAAAACTTATATTACGCGTTTGATTCATTCATCAAAATCAAGATCTATCCAATCTATTAAACATATCAAGATGTACCATACAAAATTTCAAGAGTTTCGAAATCTTTTGAAATCATAGGGAAAAATAATAGATGTTCTTTGATCCCTTTGAAATTTCTCAAAGAAATCTTTCGTCAAACAAGATAAATTTAGTGTCGATCGTACATGGTAAACCGTCTCTCGTCTATTCGTAGTTTCGTAGCTTGGAAATTGGACCTTTCAGGGTGAAGTATCGATGGGTGAAAAAGAAAGACAAAGAGAGAAAGAGAGAGAAAGAGAAAGAAAAAGAAGGGCTGGTCGCTTGGAAGGACAACAATGATTGGACGTACTGTTACGGAGAATCCTGGACAAACTGAGACAGATAGCAAGCATAAATCTCGCGAGCATGGTCCAATATAAATCGGATCCTGCGTTGGGTGTCGTTGAGAAGTCGTTCTCTCCTTCTCCTTTTTCTTCTCTCTCTCTCCCTCTCCTTCACTTTCTTCTTCTTATTATTATTCTTCTTTTACTTGAGACTTCTCGTCGATCTCAGAAGAAACGGAGAGAAGAACGGGGACCGAGCACCGACATAAATACGACTTAGGCCCCCTCTCACTCCCTCGCTCAAGAGAGAGAGAGAGAGAGAGAGAGAGAGAGATCTCCGACCAGCTAATTGAGAATTATTCCTCCTTCTGGCGTCGCTACTTTTTTTCGATATTCTCTTCGGGATTTCTCCACTTCCCGCTTCCCCTCCCCACCCTCCACTCTCCTATACCTTTCGTCTTTCGCACCGCCTTCTTTCTCTCCTAATTCCCTACCGACTTACGAGAGAGAGAGAAAGAGAGAGAGAGAGAAAATCCAATCGCGGTGGGCGACGAGATTATTCGATCCGATTTATTGAATTCGATATAGGTAGCCAAACCGGATACCGAAGCGTGAGAAAGCTCAATGGCTGACATAAAATAAAAGATTAGAAAACTACTCTGCAAGATAATTGAAACGAAGTACCTACGACGTTGAGATTGATTTGGGTAAGTAGGTAGATACATGTATAAGTTAATAGATACATATCTGATACATAGATCGAAATTTTCAAGAATTATAAATCGATTTCTAACGATCTATCAATGTTTCAATGAACGTTCTTTATTTTCTCACGTGTTTATCTTTCGTATACCTAAAGATTTTTTTTTCAAATATCCAATTGTAAATGTAAATAGATAGTAAAAAATAAAGAGTAAATTGAGTACTTAGATATATCGCGAACTTAAAGAAATCAAAGAAAATTTTTTTAATAATTCCCCTCGAAAATCTATCTCGCACGATTCAAACGATATCAAAATTTTAATGTCCTCTTTCATCCTTTCTTTTTCTCTCTTTTTCTTCTTCCTTTTATTTCATGACAAACGAAACTTCGCAGCCTAGAAGAAGACAAGGAATTTCGTCGTTCGCGTCTTCTCATCTTCTATTATCTTCTCCACGTAGTAAAAGAACAGAAGGAAAAGAGATTCTAGTTTGGCTCTCTCGAAAAAGCAATTCGGTCGTTTGAAAAGCAAATGGTCACTTAACGCAACCGACAGAAGGGCAGTAGAAGGAGAGAATTGGGGGTTCTGTTACTTTTGGTAAAATGTTTCCGAAAAAGAAAAAAGGAAAAAAAAGAAGGAAAAAAAGAGATACAAAGAAAGAAAAAAAAGAAAAAAGATCGACGGGACTTAGGAAAGGGGCGCCTGCCTGGATATGTTTTTGTTTGTTCGGCAAACTGTCACAACAACTCGTACCATAGACGCGTTCACCCTTGTCCAACCTTTCTCTCTCGCTCTCTCGCTCTCTCTTTCTCCGTCTTTTCTCTTTCTACTCTTACAGAAGCCGGAAACTCAAGTGGTTTCCACGACTCGTGTCACTGTTCTTTAACGTAACTAATGCGTGTCCTCTCTCCTCCCCTCTTCTCCTCTTCCCATACACACCCCCATCACCATCCCCTCTCACTACAGTCCAACAAACACGACGAGCTACCGTAAAGAGATACGCCGAAGATTAGTTTCGCTTCGAAGAAATTTTTTGGTGTTGGTGTTGGTGTTGGAATTGGTGGTGTCGTTGGTTTCGTCGATGGACCGAAGAAGCCTCTTCGGTTACAACGATAAATATGCGAGTAAATGAGGGCGGATGCGAAGAGAGGAAAGGAAAACCTCCTTTGACAGATTTAAATCTTGCAACCCATCGTGCTGGGAGAACGAGAACGACGAGAAACGAGAGAAACGATTCAAGAAAAAAAGAAGGAGAAGAAAAAGAGAAAAAAAATTATTTATGTCGAACTACGTTCTCAAAATTTCAATCTCTTTTTTTTTCTTTTTTTCTTTTCTTGTATGTATATATATATATATATATATATATATATATATATATATATATATGTATGCATGTATGTATGTATATTTTAATTATTGAGAATGATTTAACGATAATGGTGTGTAATAAAGAAACAAAAAAGGAAAATAAAATAGAATAGAAAAAAAAATTGTTCTCCTCCGATAAGAAATAAATTCTTTTTTTTTATATTTATTATTTTCTTTTCATAGTTACAAACTTGTCTTTTTCTTTCTTTCTTTCTCTTTTTCTTTCTCGACTAAATATACCTATAAAGAGCAATGACATTCGATGCCACGGATATGCATATTATATATCAGATATATACATATATATATATACATAGGTATATAAGTAAGTACATATATGGGGACATGAACTATGGCGACGCTCTTTTATCCGTACCGGTATCACTGCGCACGCGCTTTTAAAACAACGTGTTATAATATGCGGCAGCCTTGCGAACGATGTTTTATCTTTCTTCCATAGACGGTTACGTCTAATAATTCCCGTTTTGCTGCTAACTACCTCTGAACGTAACTGAATATCCATGATCGTTTCTCGTACATCTAAGTATAATTACTATAACGGCTCGTCGTTCTTCATCCGATACTATGTGACGTCGCTTCCATTTTCAAATATAAATATACATAAATATGTATTTCAAATATATATTTTAAATATATATTTATATATATTTATATATATATACAATTATATATGATATATATAATTCATAATTTGGGCATTTGATCTTTTTTAATAAATAAATAAAAAGAAAGATAAAGAACGAAGAAAGAAATTTCTTTCTTCACCGAAAGAAAATGAAAAGAAAGGGAAAGAATGAAAAAACAAAAAAGGAAGAAGAAACAAAAAAAGGTAAAAAATAAAATATAGAAGAACGATCGTAAAAGGAACGTATTAACTTTGTACGTACGTTAACGTCTATTAAAAACCGATAGACAGTAGAGGCTTACGAGCTTCTTAATTAGTACGCTTATATCGATTTTATTATTCTTTCGAAAAATCCTTGATGTTATTTCTTTCTACGTTCAATCTCAACGCTTCTTCTTTTTCTTTCTCATATTCTTCTTCGTTTTTTTAACTTTTATTTTATGACTGTCGACGTTCCCTCCTTTTAATCTTCTCTCTTTCTCTCTCGTTCATCCATGGAATAATTTAGATTTAATTATTAAAATGAGAAGAGAAAGACATAGGAAGATACACAAAAGGAATTACGAGCTCTTCACGAACTTGCATCCAATCAACGATTTATATGAGGATCTCCTATGAACGAAAAAGAAAGAGAGAGAGAGAGAGAGAGAGAGAGAGAGAGAGAGAGAGAGAGAGAAGAAAGATGTTTTTTATGAGTTCGTTTCGTTATTTTTAGAAAAGAAAAGAATTAAACAAAAATGGAACGCCTTCTACCCTTAGGTCTTTGATCGTAGACTAAAAGCAAAGTGATTGATAAAAAGCTATTTTGACAAGAGTTTGTACGATTAAAAGAGTTAGAACTAATCGAAAGGAAACGTTTGAACTTCTCTTCATCTATCTCTCTCTCTCTCTCTCTCTCTCTCTCTTTTACTCTTCATCTCTCTTCTCTTGTATTTTCTTCTTCGAAACATGTTTACGCTTTGCTCGGCCTTGCTTGCAACCGCATAAATGCGACGGAGTAAACAGTCTCGCGGTTGTTTCTTTTTCTTTTTTTTCTTTTTTTTTTTTTTTTACAAAATGACGCAAAAATTTTACAACGATTCGACAGCATCTTCGGATAACGACAAAGATTACGAATGAACGAAGACTAAGCAAACGACGAAACCACGATCGATAAAAACGATTCAATCTATGTAAGAACGGCTATCGTCGCTTCTCGTTTGCAAGTTAAACCATGCGGATCGCATTATCGGTTTTAACGCTATTCCTTCTTCTATATCATTACATCTTGACTTCCTTCAAAACAAATTTTGTCACTTCTTTAATTCGCATTCCTTTAAGAAAAAATATCTATTAATAGTATTTTATTATTTAGAGAAATTTATTTCAATGTTTAAAAGGACGCCACTTTGTACTCATCGAGATATCATATTCATCGAATTTATATTGAATTATTACGAAGGGTAAATAGACTTTTTCAGAAATAATATGCAGTTTCAAGGACTATTTATCGTATTTAAAAAAATTGTTTGGAATATTTGAAAGAGACGACATTTTTTGAAGTGTCATACTCATCGAATTTAATTTAATAAAATGCGTTTTATAAAAAGTATTTATCGTACTTCATTATCTGGAGAATGAAATCGAATGTTTAAAAGAACTTCACTTTTGTAATCTTTGAAGTAACATACTCATTGAATTTACATTTTATTATTACAAAGTCCAGGTAAACCTTTAGAAAAATAAAATGCAATTTACAAAAAGTATCTATCGTATTTCTTATCTAAAAAAATTAATTTGAATGTTTAAAAGGACGCCATTTTTGTACTCATTGAGGTATCATACTCATCGAATTTACATTTTATTATTACAAAGTCCCGGTAAACTCTTTTGAAAATAGGATGCAATGCAAACTTTTTGTAATAGAATTCTTCTACGACGTTAGAAAATGTTGTAATTTGTTACTAATTTACTCTTTCATCGATAAACATTTTCCCGTCGTTATATTCGTTGATCCCTTTCATCGAAATTCCTTGGTCGAAAGACTCGTGCGAAATATTTAACGATAGTTAAAGTTATCCCTCCGTGTAAATACTTATATACATACACACTTTTTCACGGTAGCCGATCGTTGTTATATCGTAAAAGGGTTGTTATTTAACGAACTATACGGAGAATGTTTGCGATGTCGACGTGGTAATTACCGGTGTTAGTTGGAGTCTAGATGAAAGAAAAGGAAGCCTTTGGTATTTTTAATTAAAGTCAAGAAGGTTTTGTCGAAACAAACACTATGGTTTTTGTCTTTCCACTTGGTCGCGGTACGATAGATAAGTAGATACCTAAGTGATTATGCGGAGCTTGAAAACGTAACGAGCAAAGAATTAACTTTGACTTATGACAATCGTTGATTTTCTACGAAAGAGAAAGAAAAAGAGACGAACGAAATGAAAAAGGGCAAAAAAGAAATGAAGAAAAGAAAAGAAAAAGAAAAAGTTTTACTTCGGATATTCGGGTTACACGATTAAAAAAAAAAAGAAAAAAAAAAAGAAACTTCCCGTTTAATGCGCCAAGAACGAAATGGATCTCGTTGAGAATAGAAAGAAAAAGAAAATTCAGGAAAAAAAAATAAAAGAGAAAAAGAAAAGAAAAAGAAATAATAAATGAACCGTGAACGACGCTTCCGCGTTAATGAATATCAGATATCGAACAGAAAGTGTCGATATCTGTATTGGAAAGGACGAGTTTGATTTTTATTAAGTCTTCATAGATTTTTATAAATTCCATGATACGAACTATGATTAAAATGGAGATACATATGTATGTATTATATATTTTATATATATATATATATATATATATATATATGTATGATATATATATATGTATGTATGTATGTATGTATGTATGTATATATGTATGTATGTAAAAGAGGAACGAATCTTCGAGTTGAAAAGATGTGTATATATACATAGATACATACATACATACATACATACATACGATGAGAGAGACCTTTAACGTCTTCACTCGAAGAAGTTAGGTATAGAGATATAGCCTTTAGGATCATGTACGAGGTAGAGAAGGGTAGGTAGATCGACGAGACTCAAACGATCGGGACTCCAACGTAAATCGATCCCTGACTCGATTCTTCTCTCTCTCTCTCTCTCTTTCTCTCTTCTTCTTCTTCTTCTTCTTCTTCTTCTACATAAGATTCAGCCCGAAGAAAACGGGGAGAGTAAGAGAAAGGGTAAGAGAAAGAGAGGAAAGAGAGATAAGAATACCGCGCGTAAGTATAGAGAGCGTAATAATCAGAAGTAAATTGCGAATACGTGAGGCTACCGTGTTGGTGGAAGGGCCTCAGGCCCTTTCGTGGATATAGGTACGTGTGTCTGTCCGTCTGTCCGTCAGACTACACAGAGAAAAGGACAGAGATAGAACGAGAGAGCAACAGAGAGATTCATACGTACACATTTGTACATATATACGTGTATACATATATATATATATATATATATATATATATATATATGCATACATATATACATAAAGAAAAAGAAAAGGAACGAGAATGCCTAACTTACCGGTAATCTAATTTGAATCCCGAGGCCTCGGCTTGGTAATGGAACACGTATCGAATAATATTACGAGCGATTCGATTCGATATCATTTGTAATTCAGAACCGAGAGACCGCAACCTGAGAAAAGGGAAAAGAGAGAGAGAGAGAGAGAGAGAAGGGGAAAGGAAAAGAAGAAGAAAAAAGAAGAGGCTAAAATAAAGAAAAAAAAGAAGAAAAATAGAAAGGACATGATTCGGGTGATCACACGCGTCTTATGCGAATAAAATATGGAGGGCTAAGAGCTCGTCAAAAAAAAAAAAAAAAAGAAAGAAAGAAAGGACGAAGAAAAAAACGAAAAAAAGAAAAAATGAAGAATGAAAGAAAAGGAAAAGCAGATCGAGGCGAAATTCATCGAACATTGTTCGTGTTCGTTCTTCGATGTATGTAAATACCTACGTATGTACGTACGTATGCACGTACATATGTATGTATGTAAATATTTATGTAGATACACGTAGTCGGTTACATACGTATTCATGTACTTACTTACATATGGGTATGTAAAAGTGGCTCGGTAATATCAGGATTACTGAAAAATCATCGGAGTTTCGCTGGCTGGCAAATGAGTTAGATAGGAAGTCTCGTGCGTCGTTCGAGGCAGGTGTTTCACTCTGGGCGGTTCACATAAGCGGCTAAGCTTATGGCATCGATGTAGTAGTAGTAATAGTAGTAGTAGTAGTAGTAGAAGTAGTAGTAGTAATAGTAGTAATATTAGTAGTAGTAATATTATCTGTTACCACCGTAGGATCTCATCGTATAAAAGAGAATAGCCATGTGATTTATGACTTTTATAAGCAAATGTTGTACATACACAGAACGATTTGGTTAATGTCGTCGTTAATGTCTCTCCGAAGTTTCACCGTTATTATTATATTATATATTATGTTTTTTTTTTTTCTTCGAAGAGAATGGATCACTGTAAATGGCTCGATCTAAGTTTCCAACTTCACCAAGGTGTTTTAATTCACGCGATGGAAACGTCGCGCCACTACGAAATGATCTTATCGATGTTTAGATCTTATCGATGTTTAGATCTACCCGCAGGTATATATATATATATAATCAAATATATACATACATACATATATATTTTTTTTCTCGTTGTATAATAATATTCAACGCATGGATTAATTCAATGCATTAAGAAAAATTGTATAAATGATTAATTGATAGACAAGATATATATATAAATTTGGACATGTCGAAAGCTTCCATTTCTTCGAGTCTTCACTTTTTTCCTTTTTCCATTTTATTTTCTTTCTTTCTTCTTCTTCTTCTTCTTCTTCTTCTTCTTCTTTTTCATTTCTCTATTTTCTTCTCTCTTGCCATAAGAATAACGTACAATTAAAGACACAGTTCATGGCGATATTTCGTGCATAAATATCAGGGCTATTAAGTTGTATCGACCGTGACAGGTAAGCCCGCTAATAACAATGTACGTTCGCTCATAAAACATCGCGAAGGCCTTATTTCAAGTACAACGTTCTTTCCGACACACAGAGAGCGTAAAACATATACGCGTTCTGCTGCCGCCATCCGCGCGCGTCGTGGATCTCTCTTTCCCTTTCTTTCTCTCTCTTTCTCTCTCTCTCTCTCTCTCTCTCTCTGATAGTTAGTACTGTGTATTCCAGACGATACTATTGAATTCAATCATTTTTATACACTTTCTCGTGGCTCTCTCACGTGCGGTCGAGTACAGCTTTACCTGCGGGTTCAACGCGTCGACGTTGATGATCCTTTAAGAACATTGATGCAGGTACGAGCATCAATTAGAGCTGTTGCATAACGTGAGAATATCCACCTCTCCTCCTCTTCCTCTTTCCCCCTTTCCTCCATGTTTCTTCTTTTTCTTCTTCCTTTCTCCCTCTTCTTCTCTTTTTTTTTTCTCGTTAATATTAATTATTATCAAATTATTGTACCAACGAATATCTCTCACATCGATGATCAGTAACAATGATTAAAAGAACCCCTTATAACTCGTTCAACATACCCACGTATTATCTTTATTATATTCGTAATTTTGTTGTTGTTTATGTTTTCTCTTAACTTCAATTATAATAATGTAATAAAAAAAAATATATATATATATATACATAAATATGTATATAAATATATGTATATAATATTTCTATATATTTCTATCTCTCTTAAATCTGTTTCTATTGCATTTTCTTTCTTTCTCACTTCTCGTTCCCCGATTTCTCCTTCTCATCCTTCAATTTTCCCTTCTCGAATAATATCCAAAAAAAAAAAAAAAAAGAAAAGAAAAAAGAGCGCGACCATCAAAAAGAAAGAGAGAAAGAGACAAAAAGAGAGAAAACATTGGTGGAGAACGTAAAAGGGCAAGAAATTATCCTTTGTCAACATTATTCGCGTATATATCTACCCCACCTAAGTACCAACCTATACCTATGTATATCCTCGAAAAGGTCCGGTCCGCGGAGCGTTTTTCTGTATCACGCTATATGCAAATGAAACATATGCTCTCTCGCGTCGGACCCACGTAATAAATTACTCTCTTGTATAGGTAAGGCCTAAAATTATACGCGTACTGGACCGGCACGCACGCGTGAGCGCTCGCGAGCGCTCAAGAGCGCGCGAGCGCAACTGATTACGCGCTTCTATGTGTGCGTGCCAATATACGTCTCTCTCTCTCTCTCTCTCTCTCTCTCTCTCTCTCTCTCTCTCTCTCTCTCTTTCTGCATCCCTTATGCACGTTCCTCTTTCCGTTTTGTTCTCGACATAATACACGGCTTTTTTTCTTAGCGACTCTCGAAAACAGTGCTTTCGTCGAGGAAGGAAGAAGAAGAAGACGAAGAAAAAATTTTTCAAAGGAAGATTTCGCCACTTCTTGCCGAGCGAAAAAGGAACAGAGAGAAAAAAGAAAAAGAAAAAAGAGATACGAAATGAAATTGGAAAAAAAAGAGAAATGAAATAAAAAAACGCGCAGTGCGCGTGGAAACGACAATTTCGCAGTCTCCTTCCATTTAAAGGTCCCCTCCATCCCTCCTCCTCTCCACCCAACCCCTCCCACCCCTCTCACCCTTTCAAACCCACCATCCTTCTTCCATCCTATCCCGTCATAACCACCATCACTTTTCTTCTTTCTTGTGAATATCGATGAACACACGAGATGACTTCTTCAGCACGTGCAGAAAGAACTTCTGAGTGAACTAACTACGACGAAAATATCAAAGAAGAAATAAAAAGATTTATGAGAAAAAATATTTCTTTATTTTTTCTTACTAAGCTCGAACGTGCAAGATGAAATTTTTTTTATTTTCCTCTCTCTCTCTCTCTCTCTCTTTCTCTCTCTCTCTCTCTCTCTCTCTCTCTATCTATCTATCTATCTATCTATTTATCTATCTATTCATGTCTCTTTTTCTATCTTTGTTTCGTTTTTCTTACGTAATTCGACAATGATCGAAGATATACGAATAGATCACAATATTTTCGCCGACTTTCACCGCGACAAGACGCAAATTAATTTTACATTAATAATCTCAATGCTTAATATATAATACGATGATTGTGATATAACTTGTACGCAAGAGAGTGTGCATGGATATTAATTTATCTATTTTGTTTTGTTTAGAAAAAAAAAATCGTGAATATAAATCTTGATTATTTACTAAATAATCCATGTACTACACGTATATATATGTAAAATAAATAAAACTGAAGTACGTATACAAAAAAATTGTAACTATACTATTTTTGTGCATATCTAAGTTTTTCCATAACTAACCCCATGTGATATAATAGAATATAGAAATAATAAAATAAATTTCTGTAAAAAATTTCTCAAAATACCTGTCAACTTATTCTTTATACCAGATTGTATATCTTTTTATATTTATTTATATCTTTTTGAAATCATTTTTAAATTGTAAATAACCCAAAGTTTCTTCTTAGATACACTTTCCCTCTCTCTCTCTCTCTCTCTCTCCCTCTCTCACGCATAGACACGAACACACACATACACTATCTTTTGACCAATTCTCATAACTTTTTTCTTCATCTTTGCTTTTCCTCTTGGGTCAATTTATACCTTTACGTACCCTACTTTGCGAGATGAGAGAAAAAAAAGAAGAAAAAAAATTAATGAAAAAACAACAACAAAAAAAAAGACAAGAAAAGAGAAGATACGATGACGAGAAGAAACTGTAAGAAAAAATATAATTTTCCGAGCGTACTGTACACAATACCAAGATCACAAGACTATGGTTCACATGAAGGGTGACATCTTTTGAACTTTCTCATGGTCATGGACTACTACCAACCAACAAACATGATCAGATTTACACATATATCCATGTATACAGAAAGGGAAAGAGAGATAGACTCTTTACGTTATATCGAGATATTTTTCTAAGAAATCTGCTATGAACCTTGCAACAATTTTGTTTATAAAAATACATTCTGTTTTCGAAAATAATATTAGTCGTGTGAAATGTGACAGGAAACAGAATTTTACGAGATTCTTCACGAAAGATTACGTGTTCAAAGATATATTAATGAAACTTGAGAGAGAAGAGAGAGAAAGAGGAAAAGGATAAGGGTACGGAATTTCTTTGAAGAGATTATACACCCTTCTTTTTATAACTCTAGGTAATCGGAAATCGAGAAACCTTTTCCTTTGAGGATAAATAAAACGAGAGAACGTAAGAAACAGTCAGTCTTTCTGTTAAAATGGAAGTAAATATTTCGCAAGTTTACTCATCCAATCTTGTTCTTAACCTTGGTTCTTATACTTTTTAAATCAAACAAACAAAATCTACTACTCGTCAAAAACTTTCTCTCTCTCTCTCTCTCTCTCTCTCTCTCTCTCTCTTTCTCTCTATCTCTCTTTCTTTCAGTTCTTTTCCAATAAGAAGATTTTATAAACGTCCTTTCTTAAATTATTGCACAGCTGATTGATACTTGCACATCAATCACGTATATCAAAACTTAATTCGGAGTTTGAAGTTCTTAATAAGTAACCATTGGTAATTATTAAGTAACCATTAATATGTAACCATTTTTAAAAAAAATTTTTTAAAAAAAGAAAAAGAAAGAAGAACATAGTTTAACCAGATTCATTGCGTTATATGTATCTACGTATTTCTAATCTATATCTAAATCCAAAATAATCGTAGTTGATAGAGAATAAACTGTCGCTAAATATCAATACAATACAACACCATCACTATATATCGTGTACGTCCATTAATACTCGTACGTAAACGTAATCATGTACCCGTCCCTCGTGTGCCATCGATCTCGTCCTGACAATCTTCCCTTTTCTCCTTCTCTAACGTGAACTCCTACGAGATTAATACCTATTTCTGTGTCCACTGTCATTCTTACTTATATATATATGTATCTATCTATGTATGTATATATATATGTATGTATGTATGTCGAAATTGTGAGATCGTAATAACATCGATGTTAGATATATAGTAACAATGTTTATCCTGGAACACAAAATTGTCCAAATCATGGGATTTGAAATCCCAAAGAGAGAAAAAGAGAGAGAAAGAGAGAGAGAGAGAGAGAGAGAGAGATGGTCATTTAATGATTGTAATGAATCCGTATCTAAATATGCTTAGAAAAAAAAATAAGAAAAATATCGATGTCATTTAATTGCGACGTCTGTCGTGTATCTACTACGAACACGTTCATTAAATTGCTCGGCTAATATTAGTATCTATAGCTCGTAGAAACGTGCCTCTTAAATACGTTACAGAGACTGTTTATAAAACAGGATATTCGAATATACCCAATGAAAATGATCATTAAATGAATCTAAGAGTTAGAAATAGAATCGATGAACTTCTCTCGTCGTTGATCTAAATTTTATGAATATATTCTACACATTTATATTCTAAATTTATTTTCGTCTATGATTCCATAATTTATTATATGTTACGTATAAATAATGTTGAAAATTTCATTCAACATTTCTATCTCTTAGAAATACAATTACTTTCTTTTTTTTTTTTTTTTGTTCACAATTCACACTACATGACATTTTGATTATCTCTATTAAAAAAAAAAAAAAAGAAAAAAGAAACAAAGAAATAAAATTTGTCTTCTTTTAAATACTGGGTCATAAAAAAAAAGTAATACAAAAACATAAAAAAGAACGTTCTTGTAACCTTGTGTCAAAGAGATCGTCAAGTTTTTATCAAGTTTTCCTTCACACGAATATAAATAAAATAGGTACCTACGTTTATTCTCTTTTTTTCTCTTTTTTTCTTTTTTTTTTTAAATCTGCACACCTGTTTTAGAAACAGCTTATATAAAGATATGCTTTGTGTGTATTCACGTATGCACGCTTTTATACATGTAGTATACATTTACGTGTTTATATATGTACTTACGTACGTATATACGTACGTATGTATATATATATATATATATATATATATATATATATATATATGTATGTATGAACACGATATATTCAAGTTGTCAGCGATTTTTACGCGAGTGATATACAGTAGCACAGGCGCGTGCAAGTCATAAACCTAAATTCGTCATTCCATCGACTTTCGAACCATAATCGCCTCGATTCGAAGTAATCGCTATCGGTACCTCACTCTTATTCTTTTTTTTTTCTTTTCTTTTCGTTTCTTTTTTTTTTCTTCTTCTTCTTCTCATTGCTGCTTTTATTATTTTCTCCTTTTTTTTTTTCCTTTTCTTATTCTCTTTTAAACACCCGTAACTCTCGACGACAAGATTAAATACACGTTTTCTCACCTTGTTTCGATTCCAACGACACGATCTCGCAATCGACAACTTCGAGATAAGCATTACACTCGTACGAAACTATTTCGTGGACATGGTTGGACTATATAGTTTATCTCCCTCTCTTTCTCTTTTATTCTTTTCTTTGTAAGAACATAAATTCGACGATTTAGAAGTGACACCAGGTAGGTATTACTTAAGATCGTATCTTAATACCCATGGAATAATGATTGTTATCATTGAGGATTCGATTCGTAATAAAAAATTTAATCGGTCCGTAATCGATTTGGAAAATTTCATTGTTATCATTTATTTTCTTTCTTTGTCTTTTTTTTTTTTTCTTCGAAAAGAACCTTCGATACACACACACACACGTAAACACACACGAGATATCTAATACCCAATTCGTTTAGTTTCCCTTTTTTAAAATGTTCGTGGCGTAAACGGTCGGCAGATGTTAGCTTTGCTCGGGGAAGAAGGAAAAGAAAAAAAAAGAAAAAGGAAAAGAAAATAAGGAAAGAAAAAAAAAATAAAAAGGAAAATAACGTGAAAGAAGGAGATAGCGATCGAGATCGATTCGTTGTAATTAGGTCGCTAGCAGGATCGTCACGGTCCAAAAGCCGGGAAAATCCTTTTATTGCGACGTAGCAGGAAAGCGATCGTAAAACAGAAAGCTTATGATAAACTCGCTTAGCTCTGTAGATATCTATAGGAAATGAAATATCATCCAATTACTAATGTTTTCAATGCGACTCAAAGCGCACGAGAAGCGAGAAGAGCGCCAAGTTTTCAACGTACATATCGGATGATAAAAAAATGAAAAGAGAAAAAAATAAAAGGAAAGACAAAAATGAAATTAAAAGAAAAGAAGAACAAATAAAAATGGAGTCGTCAAGAGAAAACACGGAATCTTCTTAAATGTGTCGACGAAATAAAAGAAGAAGAAGAAGATGATGATGAAGAGCGAAAACGAGATCGCAATAAAGTCGAATAAGGGAATCGTTGACAGCGAACGAATGCGTTTGAATCGATTATATCTCCATACATACATACATACATACATACATACATATATACATACATAGATACATACATGTATATATAATATATATACATAAATATCTGTAGACATTTATTCGTTGCTAATTAAATTTCTCATTTCGACATCAAACGTAGATTAGATCGTGGTGTGAAATACATAAATGAGCGATCCTTTCGGTGATAGATTTGTGAGAAAAGTTAGCCAAGAAAGCGTCTATAATCTCAATCTAGCTATCTACCCCATAGCCGTTAAAGACAATAAAATGCAAAACATTGCAAAGAGGTTTTGTTGTTAGTGAAACTGGGACCGCACGCGCTGCACACCTACGGCATATAACTGCCTATGGAGTCAGAACATCAATCAAAATTAAGGCCCGTATTCATAGATCGATGCTCGAGATCTTTCTACACGAATATGCCCCATGCTTCCTTCGAGCGTTCCTAACTCGTTGATTATGAGATATATATATATATATATATATATATATATATATCTTTCTCTCTCTTTCTTTTGTACGTAGTATACATAGAAACTGCATACAAACTCGTCTATTCATAGTTCTACTTTCTTAATTTGCCTTGTCCTCTAATTAATGTAACGAACGATAACGCGAACTAAGTCTTAAGCGCGATCATCGAAGCATAAGTATTTTCTATGGAAATAATCGACGATTGAAGATTCGATATGTATATATATATATATATGTATGTATGTATGTATGTATGTATGTATGTATGTATGTATGTATGTATGTATGTATGTATATGTATAATTTTATATATGGATAATTTTTTTTTTCACCAGCATAGACATGACGTAACGTTAAACATTGTTCCGATTGCGTCACGGATAATTGCGTGACGAATAAATTACGGTGACTAAATGTACGAAGAGGAAGAGCTGCTCGTCACTGCAATCGAGAAACTAATGTAATGCGTTATGATATATCTATCTTCACGCTTATCGAAGCAAAACGTATCGATGAGATAGAAGAAGGAGAAGAAGAAGAAGAAGAAGAAGAAGAAGAAGAAGAAGAAGCAGAAGAAGCAGAAGAAAAAGTAGAGAAAAAGAAGAAAAAGAGATAATAATAATAAAAATTGTTTTCTCTTCATCGAGAACGACAAAGCACACGAGGAAACATGTAATGGATGTAATAACACATTTAAGCTACCTATCTATCTGCGGTTTGACTATACCTCCCTCCCTCCCTCGCTCACCCCACCCCTATACGAGTGAGAGAGAGATTACATAAAGCAAGATATACGCACGTCGTTTCCCTTAGCTCAGGTTAATTAACCACTCCTGATGCAATTATAGTGAGTGAACATCTTTAGGAGAAAAAAAAAGAAAGGAAAGATAGAAAGAAAAAGAAAAAAAAAAAAGGAAAAAGGAAGAAAACTCTGCCGAGCGCAGAAACGTTGGCGAAGCGCGAACTAGACTCAATTAGAAGAGTGTTCCCTCCGATGGAAAAAAAAAGAAAAAAGGAAAAAAGAGATAGATGATATGAATGAACGAATGAACGAATGAACGAAGATGAAAAAGATCGAGGAGAGTGAGACGATAATAAAAATAACAAAGATAAATATTAGAAGGGATAAAAAAGGGAAAGGAAGAAGAAGAGAAAAGAGAAGAAAAGAAAAAAATAAATAAAAGAAAAGGAAAGAAAATAAACGTCTCTCACCTTGACTGTGCTCACCAGCGTCGAAGGTCTTGCTCGTCATCTGGAACAGAGCGTCCAAAGGACTGCCCTGTCCAGTACTTCTTTTTCCATTCTGTCCAGCCTGAGAGTTTCCATGGTGCTGAGAACTCTTTTTCTTGAACTGCTGTTGCTGTTGGTGTTGTTGTTGTTGTTGGTGTTGGTGCTGCTGTTGTTGTTGCTGAAGAGCGGCCGCGTGTAGTCCCGGATGAACTGCGTGGTGTCGTGCCGCGTGATGATGATGATGATGGTGGTGATGGTGATGATGATGGGCGAGAGGATCAGGACTACCGGAATCGGATACGGAACTTCTTCCGGACGAGGAGGAGCTACTGAGAGGTGGCTCGCTTATTGTACTTGACATAGACGCCAGTGACATGCCCATCAAGGACAAGTCTCTGGTACTTGAGTTCGTCGAGTGATTGTGATGGTGAAGGTGATGATGATGTAGTTGATGTAGATGTTGTTGTTGTTGTTGCTGTTGTTGCTGTTGCTGTTGTTGCTGTTGCTGCTGTTGATGATGATGATGATGAAGGTGTTGACGATGACCGTGAGTAGAATCTACGGTGTCCCAGGGTCTAACGATTTTCGCTTTTGGCCGATGCGACAGAATATCTAAAATACTGAACGATTTAACGCCACGCTCGTTGCTATCACGTTCTCGTTCCTCTTCCTCGTCCGAATGTTGCATCTGAACCATTTGCAGTCGTTTCAACGGCTTAAAGTAATCGTCCGTGGCACCGGCAGTAGCCGTGGTACCGTTGCTGCTAGTTCTACTCTCGAGTTCCTCCTCGTCCTCGTCGTCGTCGTCGTCCTCTCTCAATGTCGTTACGGAATCACCACCACTACTCTCGTGAGTCCTTATCGAGCTCCTCCCGTTAGACGTTCTGTAATCGCTATTCCTTGACGAGTAATTGTCCTCACTGTCCATCGCGGAATCCGTCCTTGTGTATCCCACTCTCCTTGGACTCAAACGTTCAACATAATCTTCCCTAGAGGATGCTAATCGATCGTCGCTCTCCGTGGAAGACGCGACCACGACCAACGGCAATGGACTTGGACAACCAACAGAAATGACGTCCTCGTCGTCCTGTACTTCACTGCCACGACACGGTGAACCTCTGCAAGGTGTCCGTCGGTGGCCGGGCGAGCCAACCAAACAGGCGGCCGTCGTGCCGCTGGAAGACACGGTCGTTGACGGTGACATCGTATACGATTCCGTCATCTCCGTCGTGCACATGTTTCTTTTATATCTTTAACCTAATATATGTCCTCACTTTTCTTTTCTCTTTGCGTCCTTTTTTTAATCTTCTTTTCGTTAAGCCGCTCGACGCGTTGTATTAACAAATTCCTCTATCCTTTTCTTTTTTCTTCTTCTCTCGCACCCTTTCTCTCTCTCTTTCTCTTTGTCTTTCTCTCTCTCCCTCTCTCTCTCTCTTTCTCTCTCTCTCTCTCTTTCCCCCTTCTCAAATTTCATTGATCGACACAATACACCGTTCCTAAAACACGACACACCTAGTCCCGTTCACATAAAATCTTAAACTCTTAAACACGATCGTTCCCGGTCCCTTCCTCTCGAGGGACGGTACCGCGATTTGTTCTTTTTTTTTTATATTTCTTTTTTTGCGTTGTTTATATATTTATTTATTTGTTTTGTTTACATTCGTTGCTTCATAATATCGCGCACGTTCATCGTATCATCCTGATCTGAATCTTGTTATCTTCTCTTTCTCGACACTCTTAGCTTTTCTTCCTGTTCTGCCATTTGACAACTTCTCTCTTACTCACTTTTCGCGCTTCTTTTCTTTCTGTTTTCATATATGTATATATACGTGTATATACACATATATATATATATATATATATATATATATATATAAAAAATAAACCACAAAGATCAAGAAATACTTTCTATCGGCCTTTTTATGATCTATCCTTCGATAACTCACCACAGTTACAACTTGCTTCTCGTCCGCGAGAATTCGTTTTTTATATCTTCATAATCACCAAAACTGTCTCACGATCATGAAAACACGAGGAACAATGATCGATGAGTATCGGCAAGCGTAGATTCTTTACGTGCTCCGTTCTCTTCGTCGTTCTCTTCGACGAGTAACGTGTTATCGGTCGTCACCTCCATGAATGTAAAAACACGTGTCCAGGTATGATCTTCTCGTGGATCCAACAAACAGTAGACACTAGTTGATACGAAATTTTCTACGAGCGAATATTTACACTTATGAGACAGATAAAATCGACGAAGAAAAAATCACGCCCGTAACGATAGACAGATGAATAGATAAGCAGATGGACGAACAGACAGAAATAGATAGATAGATAGAAAAATAGATGGATGCATGGATGGATGGATGGATGGATGGATGGATGGACAGGTATAAATAAAGATAAATATAAGAATAAGGATAAGGATAAAGAACAAAGAGAAAGAGAGAGAAAGCGAAAGAGAGAGAGAGAGAGAGAGAGAGAGAGAGAGAGAGAAAAGAGAAAGAAAGAGAAAGAAAGAGAGAAAAAGAGAGAAAGAAAGAATCTCGGTATATTTCTCTTTCGAGGTGCAGAGACAGCCGGTGTGTGTACTAGCGTGGGGCCGAGGCTCCTCTCAGGCCAGGCCAAGGCAGTGACTCGAAATGGTAAGGGGTCCGGGGATCCAGGGCCGGTGTAGTTCTCGTAGGGGCTGGCACTTCTCCCGACAAACCGCCTCGACGCGTTCCACGACTACCGTAGGTGGGGATAACGCGAAAGTAGCGATAGCTTTAGGTGCTATACCACTTCCATCGGTGGGACGTACCTTGCTGGTTGCATGCCCGTCCACGGGGCGGCTCCTAACCTTGTCCAACCCACATTGAACCCCTTCCTTCCTTCCTAATTTCCTTCGTCAGTTCCTACGGCGACATTAACCCGAGCTCTCGACCGTTCGAACCTTCTCATACTATCCTTGTCTCTTTCTCTCTATATCTCTTTCTCTCTCTTTCTCACTGTGCCTCCGTCTCTCTATCTTTCTCGTTCGTTCGTTCGTTCGTTCGTTCGTTGGTTCATTCGTTCGTTCTTCTTGAACATCACGCGACACGCCAAAATGACGACGACGGTGCCTCGGTGGAATTTTTACGAGACGTAAGGTACTTAACGTCCTCCTCGCAATGGTCCTCCTTCGTCAGCGAAGCTACCCTTCGTTTCGTTCTTTATTTTTCGTCCGTTCTATACTTTCCTCATCTATTGATTATTGTTTTCTCTCGAACCTCCCTTTCTTTTTTTCTTCTACTACCTGCCCCATAACGAAATATTTGATCAACGAGATACATACATATATATATATATATATACATATATATATATATATGCACACTATACAGCGTCGAATTTCTCTTTCAATGATCGAAAGATAAGATATAACCAACTCGTTAAACTGAAAATATTCGAATATATACGTGAATTGAAAATCAAATTTTTCCTTTCAACCTCGATCGAATTTTTAGCAATAAAAAATATAATGAATAATCTCGATTCGATCGAGCGAGTAAGTACCAACCAAACGGGTAATCAATTTTTAACGATCGAAATAAACGAGCGCGCGCGCGGAATAGAATGGAGAAGAAGGAGGAGGAAAAGAGAGAAAAGAGAAGAGAGAAGAGAGAAGAGAGAAGAGAGAAGAAAGGAGAAAGAGGTAAGAGGGGAAACGGGAAGGAGGGAAATACAGAGGCCCCCACGAAGTTTAATAATCCATATCCCAACGAGGAAGAGAAAAGTGGCACGCCATGTCTACTGTTATCGTCATTCAACTGTTAAATCACTCGGGCTTCTTAGGATTCGCGTATCCTGTGCTCGATTGCCCGCGACCCATCAATTGCATCGGTCGTTTACGTTCCTACCATCCAACCGATTGGTTCTTTGTAACACGGAAAGGATCCACCGATCACGATGGATTACTTCCGAGAAAGCCAATGTCGACGAATCGTAGCAGCCGACGACGACGACGACGACGACGACGACGACGACACGAAGGAAGAAGAGGAGGAGGAGGAGGAGGAGGAGAAAGAGGAGGAGAAAGAAGAAGAAGAAGAAGAAGAAGATGACCAAAGGAGGATACGAAGGATGATCACCACGAAAGGATCACTCGTCCGTGGCAACGACGTTACGAAGATATCTTGCGAATGTTATATTATAAGGACTATTACCTACGATCCTTAGGGGCCTCTTCCTACATACATACATACATAGATACATACATACTCTATCTCACTTTTGTACACGAATACAGACACCGACACGAACACATTTACAAACCACACATTCTACCCTCACCGAGAATCGATTTAACCGTGTAATTGTAGCAATCTCGTCGACAACGAACGATGTCCAGGCCACTCGAAAATATTCTCCATCTCTCTTCCTCTCTCTCTCTCTCTCTCTCTCTCTCTCTCTCTGTTTATCTCTGTCTCTATCTATCCTTTTTATCTTTCCTAGCCTTTTAACTCCTGTCTACTTTTCTCTCACACTCTGTACTCTTCCGAGTAGATCAGACCAGAGTAGAACAGACAGAGCAGAGCTGAACCGAACAGAACAGAGCAAATGTCTTCCTTCTCCCTGTTTCCGCGTATTTCGCAGGATCCTCTATACTCCCAACGTCACAATTTCAATCTTTTTTTTTTCATGTACTATGCGGTTTGAATACGTGACTGGAAAAAAAAAACCTTCAGGAGCTGCTACTGCTGTCCGTCGTTTTTCTCTTCTATTTAGACGTAATAAAGAAACTATTAAGACCTTGGAATTTTGCGAAAATTATCTACCGTGTCGTGTTCTCTTTGCCGGTTGTTTTCTTGTTATTAAAAGAAAAAAAGGAGAAAGAAAAAAGATGAGAAAAATAAAAAATTAATTTAAAGAAACGAAAAGAAGGAGCGAATGAAATTCTCCGAGGGAAAAAAGACAAAGGAAAAAAGGGAAAAATAGAAATGTGTACCTCTAGATTTGTTGAAACTTATAAGATCGATATAAGAAAAACTTTCGCCTCGATGTTCAGTTTCGCAAGGACAGTAAAACTGTCCGTCGGAATCGTCCCTTATTGCCGTGCACGCGAAACATCCAACCAAAGAGGTAGACTCTTTTTATATTTGCCTTGCAAGCCATCCCTCTTCGATTCTCTCGTTTCTCTTTCCACCGCCTCAAATCAAGAATAGGCCCGAAGCAACGAACAAGAACGGCAACGCAAAAGAGAAAGAAACTTGGTACCGATACGAGAGGGCAAAGAAGAAAGATAAAGAGTGCGAAAAAAAAAAGGAAGAAGAAGAAATAAGAAACAACAAAAAAAAAAGACAAAGAAAAGGACGAAAGAAAAAAGAAGAGAAAAAAAAAGAGAGAAAATAAAAGAAAAGGGTATCTGTCTTTTCCTTGTCTCCTCGATGGATTAGTTTAAAACCCTTTGCGTTTGTGATTGCGTGCTCACGTCGTTCCAAAAACCGAAATCAGTAAAATCTTTTTAGAGTCCTCTTAGCTTCAATTTAGCGAGCAAGCGAACAACAGAGAAAGAGAGACAGAGAAAGAGAGAAGTTCTCAACACCAGCGAACAACACAACAACCGGTCGTACCAGGGCAAGTTGAACGAGAGCCGACCGAGTCCCAAGATCCTTCGTCCAATCCGTATATACCACCTTTTTCTTCCTTCTACACGACCTTCCCGTCGGCTTTTCTATCCCGATACAAAGAGGCGCGAGCGAGCCTAATTATTATGATAGCTCGCCACTGGATTCTGTCGGTCCCTTTGATCTGCCGCCGTTTAGCATGATCCCCCGATATTTAGGTAGGCCCCGTTGTCCCTCTTCCGACGCTGCCACTCGGTTCTCTTCTCACTCGGCAGTTCCAGTGGGGAGTGCGGTTGGCTCTCTTTGCCGTTTACGTAAGGGGTGGGGATAAAGATCAGAGGTGGGGATGAAGCACGAGGGCGGATCGTACCGAGTAGTACGATCGTTGGTAGGACGAGGTCCATGGATATAAACTATTCATCAATGAGCATTTTTTTCGGGAAATTTACAAGTTCTTTCTCTCTCTTTTTCTTTCTATCCGCATAGACCATGTTTCTTTATCCATCTTCTTTCATTCTTTCCATTCTTCGAGAAGTAAGATGAAAGAGGAGGAGGAGGAGGAGGAAGAGGAGGAGGAGGAGAAGAAGAAGAAGAAGTAGAAGATCGTGGACCACACGTGAACACGCAGGTAACGCTTCGCCGAGAGCTATTAGTCTCGGGATAACCGGAGATCGAATTTTTAATTGATTATTTGATATATATCTCACGGCGATCGGTTAGATTCACTGGTCCATCGTATCGTCCTATCGTCGTATCACCTCGATCGTCGTTCTTCGACCTTTTTTCGGTTACTTCTCGGCACAGTAGAAAAAGATTTACCAGGGACGACGTTTCCTACCGGTACCTACATATCAACTTCGTCATTTGCGGCTAACGTCTCCGTCTCCGTCTCAGTCTCAGTCTCAGTCTCTGTCTCAGTCTCCGTCTCCGTTTCTCCGTAACCGAGTTCAGACGAGAGACTACTAAATCGAGAGTCTTTAAAATTCCATCACGCGAACCCTGAATCTTCACCTTCTCTTTCTCTCAATACCTATAGATATCCATATACATATGTATATATATATATATATATATATATATATATATATATATATGTATGTATGTATATGCAAATGAACATATATCTACATAGCTTACTTACTACTTACTTATTGCTTACCTACACATACATTTTCCTCTCGTTTTCAGAGCTCGAGTCATCGTCGTCGTCGTTGTCATCGTCGTCGTCGTCGTCGTATCGTTTGCCATCGATACAACACGCCATTCTTCTTCTTATCTCGAACCTACCAAGCGAACACGTTCGATCTCGTCTCAAAACCGAACTCGATAACAGCCGAGGTCTGGCAAGCGTGTAATTTTCCACCGCTTATCCAACCACTCTACGACCGGGATCCATTCTCTTGTCAGATCGGGCCGAGTCACGGAAGGTGTGAGGGGACAAAAAAGTCTCGGGTGGGAGAGTTAAAGAGAGAGAGAGAGAGAGAGAGAGAGAGAGAGAGAGAGAGAGAAGAAGGAAGGGGATAAATCTCGTTACAGCTCTCGAGATACATCCTTCGTAATCGAGCACGGCACACGGTGCTTGCGCAGCTTGCTTCCACGATGCGCCGTGACGACGGACGCTAATAGCGTTCGCACGACACCTTTCGAGAGTAAAGGAGACTCGTCACGAGAAAAAGTAAGATAGAGAGAGAGAGAGAGAGGAGAGAGAGAGAGAGAGAGAGGTCATGCCATTGCATTGTTACCAAGTTCCTATCACATACTCAACACAGTTCATAGAAGTATTTTAAGTATTGTCGGATTTTTTAAAAATACGGATTTAAAAAAAAAATTGATAAAACTCGATGAACGAAGAAAGAATAATAATGATAATAATATCTTAATAACAAAACGAAATGTCTTAATAATATCTTAAAATATACGAGATGTAGGTACGAATTCACTTTGTTGACAGCTATATATATCTACTATCTAGCAAAGTTTGTAATGATAAGACAAAAAGTACCATTGATCCGTTTCTATGGTTAAATCGTAAACTATCACTCGTCTATCTACGATTGAAAAGATCAAAGAGACTTATCAAATTACTACGATGCATTTTTCTCTGATAATTGTTTTCTCTCTTCTCTTTTCCTTTTTTATCTCTTTTTTTTTTTTTCTTTTTTTATTCGTCGAGACCCATTAACCATCCGTGTCATATCATCTACGTTTACGCGAATACTTCCTCTAACTCGATTATATATTCTTATATGACGGTAAAATGTATAATAGCATGGAGCAATAATACGAAGATATATTTATAATGCATTAGAGAAATATGATATCTATTTATTAGATATTATACGATGTACTAACTTAAGCGTAATTGACGAGAAGTCCAGGACAGGTCACGCAAAGGTATTCCTACGGCAAAGGTCGCTGCCACGGTAAAGGCTCATGAACGTTTCGCATCGTTCGTTTCCTCTTCGAACGAACGACCAGATCTATTTACGGCACACATACACGTACCTACACGTACACGCATATATAGCTAAGTACTTAAATATATAAGCGAGTACTTATTTATATACTTACACGTATATATTCGACATTTCTTATCTTCGATTTAGACTTAAAACGTTCACCAATTTGACGTACTCCGAATTACTTACTTAAGTAAGTAAAAAAGAAAGAAAAAAAAATCTGATTTCTGTCTGTCTCTCTTTCTTTTTCATTTTCACTCTTCCTCTACGTTTTTAACTCTCCATTCTTTTCGATCGATTGAACGTGGTCATCGAACGATATCTCGTTCTTACACGTACTTACTTACTTACAATACACAATATCTACTTGCTACATATTATAGTCATCGTCTGGGGAGACTGATCCCACATTGATGCGTGACAAAAGTCAAGTTATTGTTTAACGCCGATTTCCCTTTTCTCTCTACTTTATTTTCCTTCTTACAAATTTCAATAAATGAATCGATAGATAAGCGTAAGATACTTAGTTGCTTAGCTACGATCTTTAAATCGATCTCTTATAATAATTTTATACAGACATAGATACGACGAATGTCACATTATTCTAATTTTAATCATAATTCTCTCTCTCTCTCTCTGTCTCTCTCTCTCTCTCTCTCTCTCTCTCTCTCTCTCTCTCTCTCTCTGTCTCTCTCTCTCTGTTTCACACATTCAAATACACATTCGCCCACATATTTATTTTCGATAATAATAAAACAAAACGAGCGAACAATGGACGATTGACAATAATAAATTCTCTAACCAAACTTCAATGAATAATCTCTTAGAAGATATTTACTTACTCACTTATTTAGATAAATACTACTTACGTATGTAGATATTTATTGTCATTATTAGTTTATAATCGAATAAAAAACGTCGATGTGAGTCCCGTGCAAACGATTTTCCTTCTTGAAACAAGGAATGATAGAAAGAAGGTAGGATAGTCGGAAATATATTCTCTCTCTCTCTCTCTCTCTCTATTTTCTCTCCTACCAGCGCCACACTCGTAAGTACATACATACACATACACATATGTATATATACATATACATATTAGTCCCTCGTACGCGTCGAACCCCTCTCGACCCAGTAGAAACATAATTCTAGCCACGCCTATCGTCGATTGTCCTTCTCTCTCTCTTTCTATATCTATCTCTCTCGTACCAACGACTCTGAGGTTATAGTCGTCGTTCTCTCTGTCTTTCTTTCACTCATAAGAAACTCGCGTTCGTCCCTCGTGACGTTCCGGTCTACCAATCCGCTACCAACTTCGATATTGGACTCCTCCTATGCGAGTTTCTCATTGGTCGCTTGATTTTCGCCGGCCTTTGAAGTCTCACCTTTGAAGAGACCGATTTATACCGTACGTGATGTTTACCCCCCCTCTCTCACCCAACTACGTTGCTTTTCTCTCTCTCTCTCTCTCTTTCTCTCTCTCTCTCTCTCTCTATCTCTTTCTTTCTTTCTCTCTCTTTCTTTCTATCTATCTATCTCTATCTATCTGTCTCTCTGGCGCTGTCTTTTCCTCTCTCTCTTTTTAAAGTACTTACATGCGCAAACTTTCTCGCTCTTCGTTAGATATCCTACTATTCTCTGTCTCTTTCTGTTCTCTCTCTCTCTCTCTCTCTCTCTCTCTTTGTCAGAAAATTACAGAGGGATTCGTACGATGTAGGGTGCTGTACGAAACTACCCTCCCCACCCATCCACTCTATAACACGAATCCTCATTCTCTACTATATGTATCTAACATTCGTAAGCAAACGAATTTATTTGTAACTTTATAGATTTAACGAGATCAGATCAAGATCCTTATCGATACGATCGACTTAAATTTCATTGGATTCAATAAAGAAGATTTTAATCCGAGAAAAATCCGGTCGTAGGTTCGAACGAAAAATTTTTTTTAGATTTTTAATTCTCACGTATGTTCTAATATATTAATAATTTTTCAAAGGATATATTTTAAATAACGAAGGAAGAAATAGGGGATAATTCGTAGGAATCGTCCTGGTTTATTTTATTGTTATAATCACATAGATGTCTATCTATCTGTTTATAAATTTCTATATCATTTTATACATCTATTTATCCATTTGAAACGTAAAAATAAAAAATGAAAAAAAGGACGCCACTGCTTAAGAGGAATTAGATAGGTAGGCGAGGTAACCTTTTGTGGCTCGTCGAAGTAAATACTTACCTGTAGGTCACTCCTCGCTTATTCAAGGAGCGAACAATGTTGCTTCTATGGCCGCGACCAATCGGACAAACGATCGTTGCTTTGTTATCCCCCTGCGAAGGTGTCGGACCCACGAAAGGAATCGCTTATTAGCCACGCGACCCTCGATAGAAGCGAAAATACTTTTGTTGCATTCGACTGCAACTTCCATTCGAATGGAAAACAACGAAACGTATCCTTCTTTAGAGAGAAAAAAGAAAAGAAAAGAAAAGAAAAAAGAAGAAGATATGACAATTGCATTCAATTTTAAAAGAGGATTTTTATCGATATGTTGAAAACGATATTATCGAAGGAACTTCTTCTTCTTTTGGTCCGTATAAAATTTCCAAAAACGTAACATTATTTTCTTCTGCGAGGTAATTTTGCTTTTTTTTTTTTTTTTTTTTTTTTTATTTAAATCTTTGCAAGCGAATACTTGACAAGACTAACAATATTGTTTATAATATTATAAATATAGTATCATTTTTTATAATAAAATCGTAACAAAAAACTAGATGTGATTATAAATAATTAATAATAATACTATCGATTTAACGTTTTTATGGTTAAATGTATAAAAACATTACCGCTGCATAAAATGCCAATTATTATACTACGATAACATATATAAATTTGTATATCTTCATTAATTACAAACACAACAATTGAAATTGATATTTATTAAAAAGATGCATTGAAATTAAATCACTCTTAAAAAAAAAAAAAAGAAAAGAAAAAATTATGATAGACAATTAAAATTAATCAAAAATAATTGTCATTGAATTTATCATTATTACTTATTAGAGTTTGATTTATTATTATATAATATAAAAGATTATATAATTCGATTTATTATTATATAATTAATGAGTCCGATATTCATTCATAAATTGTAAAATTAAATGTACCAATAAATTTTTTGACAATCGTTGTTAAAAAGATTCGTGATACTTCTTTTATCGATTTAAGGAAACCTTTCGACGCCATCTTGCTCGTGCGAGGCGATAATATAGCGGACGCGTTGTCGACGAACGAATGGTACACCTCTGCCAAGAGAGAAGGTAGTTCGTAAAGTCGAGTTTGCCGTCGAGTCCATCGTATACACGCTGCTTACCCTCGCGAGGGCAAAAGGAATCCGTGCTTCATCGTCCGGAAGTGATTCGATACGAGAGACTTCAGGGACGGCTGACGGAAGAAGTAGCGAGGGAGGTGACAAATCGAATCTCGATTCCGTAATGGTGGATTAGAGAAATTCTTTTCAACGATCCGATCGATATCCGTTCTCTGTTTGTACCTTGCTCTCTTTTCTCTATGTACACATATATATTTGTGTATATATACATATATATATATATAGCTTTATATAAATAGAATGATAGTTGAATAATTAATAAATTATTTTTTTAAATAGATACATAATAATTTTTCGATGATATATTATTATAATATGTATTATATATTAAATTGATATATAAATACGTAGGTATATAAAAATATAAAATTATATTCAATTAATATAGATTTAATTAATAATATATTAATATATAATTTATTAAATTAATATATATATATATAAATTTTATATAAATGCTGTTTTTATCAAGTACCGAAAGCTCTCATATTTATTAACTTATATAAAAAAAAAAAAAAAAGAAAAGAGAAAAAGGAAAAGAAAATCAACATCGAGTATTACTTTTGTTCGATGTTAAAAGGCAAAATTCATCATAAACGTCGATTAACCATGAAAACGAATTGATCATTTTATTGTACCATCGTGTTGAACAGCCGTCGGCATATCGAATTTGGGATACCGATCGGTGACATGTAAATGCGATCGGAATCGAACGTCGAAAACGTATTTTTTTTTTTTTCTTTTTTTTTTCTTTGTCCTATAACAATTCGAATATTCCCATTCCTGGCTTATGGTCTGTTCCATTTGGACTTTATGAACGTTCGACACGCTCGTCTACTTATTTGTAGCTAGTATCTATGGGGTAGCCTGGAGGACGAACGACAGACTTACGAATAGGTAGACACTACCTACTACTATGGTTGTCTGTGTTCGCAAGGCGTGACTCTGAGTCCGATCGATTTGCGATACTCTAAAAGAGCGATTCCTCCGATGTAACCGATGCCTTTCGAGTGTGAATTTACACGAGTCTTTACTAGTATAGAAAACTAACGGAAAAAGAGAAAAAAAGATTTCAAAAAAAAGAAACGAGAGAAAAGGAAAACGACATTTTAATATTCCATTTTCTCCGATATCGAAACAAAAAAGAAATTTTTTTAATTCCTGACCAACTCTTCAAACCTAATTTCATACGCAAATTGTATTTAATACGTTTCACGTGTATCCAGGCTAAATAAATAGTTCGGTATATCGAATGTCGAGTTAATAGCTATTACTTTCGATATTATATAGGATAGTTATTATCCTATTCCAGAAAATGGAGTATGTACCGGTGATTAGATCGGTGACCGGCCGATAAATTAATGTTTTTTTAAAAACACAAATGAAACTTTTAATACGAATAATATTAAACTCAATTAGTTCGTACGTATAGCTTTCTAAGGTAATTCGTTAGATTACGATTATTCGATGCTACGATTATAATTTGCATTATTAGATTCTTATTTTATCTACGATGAACAAGGTTGTGGAAGAGAGAAAAAAAAAATAAAACTAGAGATCTGGTTTGCAAACGTAATTATCGAATACTTGTACGCGGCACGCATCACACGTGTCGTCGCAGTGAACGTTCTTTCTCCTTCGGCTATTAACAAATAATAATGACGAACGAGCGATTGCTTAGTCACGCCCATCTATATTAATAAATCGTTCGAGTTTCGCTACCGGTTTGACTCATGTAGTACTTACCTATTTATCGACTAAAAACGTTCTAACAGGTCTTAGAATATAAACTCGTGAAGATCCTTAAAATCGAGTTTATCGTATCGCCAAGAATGATAAATCATCGATAAGACAAAAACTAATTCCGTTTACAGAACTAATGATTGAGGCTCCTTGTAATAAAATATATTTCATATAAAAAAACAATGATATACATACATGTATATATATATATATATATATATATATATATATATATATAT
>NC_057690.1:1583099-1635599 GCF_014466175.1 Vespula pensylvanica | reverse complement strand
ATCAGCAGCATCACTACCACCACCACCACCATCAGCACCACCATCACAACTACCACCATGGCTCGTTTCTTCGTTCTCGTATTTTTACGACTTTTCATGGTAAAGTATCGACCGACGTATGTATTTATGTATGTATGTATGTATGTATGTATGTTTGGATGTATGTATGTATGTTTGGATGGATGGATGTATATACGAACAGACTCATAATTTCGGTAAGAAGGTTCTCTCAACGTCGTACTACCCCTCTCTTTTCATCACATCACCCATCACCTTCGAGCAAACGTCAAAGTCTTCGTGTCTGGATGTAGGTACTTACTTACTTACTTACTTACTTACTTGCTTGCTTGCTTGCTTGCTTGCTTGCTTGCTTACTTGCATACCCGATGAAGTCTTCTGATTACATGCTTCGTCGTAAGTACGAAAATTCGAACGAACCGCAACGTTTCTTCGTTCCACCATCTTAACGCATATCATTTTGAAAGTTTAAAGAGAAGAGAAAAAAAGAAAAGATGGACCAAAAAGAAATAAAAAAATCTGAACGACCGTTGTCCTCTGGTTGTTAAACGTTCAACATTTTTAAAGTACATATCGATGAAATACTCTCGATGACTGTCTTTAAATTGTTAATAATTTAAACCCTCTCTCCTTCATCCTCTACCTTTCATATCGAATTCAATTACGTATATAATATACGTAGAAGATGTATCTTTGAGTACATGAATACGTGGGTACTTACTATAGTTAGTTATAGGATTAATATGAATGGATTCATTATTCGCTTGTTCTTTATCAAAAGTCGTTCGTAATCGTCGAGGTCTCGACCTTAAATTCTCTCAGGGATATCAACGATTAACAGAATTAGAAGCCATCGAGACTGTTCATCGAGGAATGTTATAAGCCATGTAGAACGTCAATAAACGTGATCGTGCAAATTTCGTTTTATGAAAACGAAAGTACTTAATGAAAATTGTATGTTAGGCAAATACGTATTTAATGGATCGCGTTATATCCTTCTAATGTGGTAAAAAATAGATTCTAAGGTTCTCCATAAATCGATTGATGCATTATATATATATATATATATATATATATATATATATATATATACATATATATATATGTATATTATTTAATGAAAAACATCTGTCGTACGTAATACTTACGCTTAGACGAATGAATAGATACGGTCTGTCTCACATGGGAAAACATAGATACGTCAATCATATACGTGTAACGTGTCACGCGAAGAATTCATGGGAGTTTTCTAAAGAGATATAGTGGGTGTTATAGCAATTCGAATAAAATATAGGAAACAAACGTAAAGTAAAAGAAAAGAAAAGGAAAAAAGAAGAGAAAAAAAGAGAAGAAGAGAGGAAAAAAAAATTCATTTCGATCGAACAAAAAAAGAAAAAGAGAAGAAAAGAAATAAATAAATCCAAACAAAATGGAACCGGCGAATCTACTTCTTATTTTTCTTATAATCGGAAACTTCCTTTTTGAGGAGGTGTGGAAGAAGAAAGGTAGGGAAGAAAGAGCCAAGAAAAAAGATACGAAGATGCAAGTACATATTTTTTTTTGGTTTCTTCGAAGTTACTATCTATCCGACGATCGATATTGTGCAGTTCGAAGTATACCTACGCAAGTAGAGAATATAGGATATTTTAGGGTTGTGCTGAGAAAGAGAAAGAAAGAGAGAGAGAGAGAGAGAGAGAGAGAGAGAGAGAGAGAGAGAGAGCATCGCCGCGAACCACGTTTCACTATTAAACCGCACAGTGCACTGTGCACTGTGTGCGAGCGCTCTCGCACAAGAGAGTGCGCTCGCGCACTCTACTCACTGTATGGTCGCCATACGACGGGTCATAAATTCCGTATGTATTTCCTGTTGCGGTTACTGGCGCATTTTGCGGCGAAGCAGTTGCAGTCAAACCAACATGGCGAAGTGTAGAGTGATCTGGCTAATCGATCCCCTCGAGATGGATACGATATTCGAAATGACCCTTTCAACAGAGGACGCTCGTAAACACGAACAATAAATACCTCTTGGCTTCCGATAGGACTTTCTTCTTCTTCTTCTTCTTCTTCTTCTTCTTCTTCTTTTTCTTCTTTTTCTTCTTCTTCTTCTTCTACTTCTTCTACTTCTACTTTTTTTTCTTCTCTTTTTCGCTCCTATTCGATGAATTCACCTACCTTTCGTTCCTCGCGAAATATTTGTTCTCGTGAAAGATCGTCGAAAAAAGAATTGAAAAAAAAAGAAGAAGTTAAATGACAATGACATGTATAATATCCTTTAGAAAAATTCTCTTAGAAAAATTGGAAATGAATTTCATCGTCTTTGTCTTAAAATACTGTGTTAAAATCCCATTTCTATCCGCGAGTCATTAAATACGTGGATATATGTACATTCACATAGATACGTACATACATATATACGTACAGAAAGAGAGAAAGAGAGACGCGTTCTCTCGTATCTATACAACACACAACCGTCTAAATTACGTCTAAACTTTAGCGTGACAGCAATCCTACACAAACTTATCCCAATCTATATAGATATACCCACTTACATACAAACACATTAACTTCCTTCTGTCGTGCTTGAAATTGTCGAGACCAGTCTCCCTCTCTTTCTCTCTTTCTCTAAAGGTTCACGGCAAACTACAAAAGATGCTCGATTCTCTTCTCCTCTCTGAACAGTCAATCGGAGCTCCATTTAGGCTCCATTTAGCTCGAATCAGTTTCACTAACCACTTTTCGAGAGGGGTGGCTGAAGTCTTTCGAAAACGAAGGATCGTGAAGAACATCTACTCCCTCTCTCTTTCTTTTTCTGTAGATTTTCGTTCGTGAGTTTTCGACGGTCTCAACTTGATGCTCCTTTACAAAAGAAACGGACGTTCCATCAATTTTCCGTTCCGGGGCTCGCGCCCCGTCCTTGATTTGACACACCTCGAGTACACGGACAGTAGAATCGTAATGACATCTAGCCCTGTCGTTTCTCTACATCTCTTTCTCTCTAACTCTTATAGATATGTGTGTGTGTGTGTGTGTGTGTGTGTGTGGGCATATGTACACATATACATAATATCCCCCTCTCTGTATCTCTTATATTTTTCTCTCTCTTTATCATGATCCTTTAAACTTGGCTGCCAAAGCCAAACGACATCGTGGTGAATTCGTCATGCTCCGGGGAACTTGATCGCTTGAATACGTTCGTTGATGACTTGATATTGTCGACCAAAGAGAGAGAGAGAGAGAGAGAGAGAGAGAGAAATAGAGAAAAAGAGAGAGGGAGAAAAAGAGGGAAAGAGAGAAAAAGAGAGAGAGAGAGAAAGGGCACACGCTGGAAGCCGTCCTTTTGTATTGGAAATCGTTCGTCTCTCATCGCCTAGCTGACTTTTACCTAGTAACTTTCTTTTTCCTTCCTTTTTATCCCTCACTATATTCACTATACACCGACATTAAAACTGCCAATAGATAGATCGTGCGAGCAATTATCGACAAAGAAAACGTCCGACTTTCGATACTACGATTTATGTATAGAGATCGTTCGATTTGTTTTTTTTTTTTTTTTTAATCTGAAAAAAACTTTGCCGCGAACGGACGCGCATCGTTGATTTTAAAGATTGTTACATGAATGATAATTAAAAAAAAGACGATTAAGAAAAAAGGGACACAGAAAAAGAGAGAGAAAAGAAGTAGATAGAAACTCGATAATCTTGTAAACGACGTTACAATCTATATCCTGTTTATCGTTCGTCGTTTTTCTGCGGGTCCTCCTGATCTATACACGTAATACTCGATTTACGCGTTACTACGATTAGATGTAATTTACGACAAAGAGAGTAATATGTTAAACGCTATTGGATGGGAAAGTCGAGTCGAGTTAACAGTCAAATTAACATTGCCCGTATGAGAGGGACTTGGAGAGATTGTGCGAGATAAGGGCTAACTTATTAACTCGTTTTCAATTTTTCAAAAGGGAGATCCGTTCGCAGGATATCCGTGTAATTACTGGAAAAACGAAACGAACGAAGGTTCGATGATAATTTAAATAACCGATATGTGTATATACTTGTCGAAATTACCTGGCGAAAAAGTTACTCAGCAAATTATCTAACCTTTCCCTATACAAAATATGGACGACGAATTTTTATTCTAATAAATAGTGACAAACTATTCAATGAAATGTTTACGATATCCTTCAATTATTCAACTACTTAAGTATATACATATTATTTATTAATTATCACATACGCGATTATTCGAAAGGTATTTCATTCTTCTTTCTAATTCAGGAATATCAAATTTTTTTCGTATGACGTTGTCGAATACTTTTGCACGCTGCAAATATACCAAAAGTTATTACACTTTAGTGGTACAGAACGTAAAGTAAGTATATAAAAGCAATTCGTGTGTGGCCCGGAGATGGCCGGTTCTTCACCTCGCGAACGAGAAGTCGGTTCCCTTTGATGTTCTGCCTACCCGTGGCTGGTGGGAGTCGGTTCGACCGTCCTCTCTCCTCTCTTCGCCCTTTACTTGCCCATCACTTCTCCTCCTTCCCCTTCTTCTTCCTCTCCTTCTTCTTCTTCTTCTTCCTCTTCTTCTTCTTCTTCTTCCTCCTCCTCCTCCTCCTCCTCCTCCTCCTCCTCTTCTTCTTCTCCTACTCTACCAGCAGCAACAACCACCACCACCCTTTTCGCTGAAACCCTTTGCGCACCCGACACACGAACCTTCTTTCTCTTCTTATACTTCTTATACTCTTTATATGTATGTATGTATGTATATATGTATGTATATATATATATATGTATGTATGTGTGGATAGATGGATGGATGTATGGATGTATATACTCCCCTTTCTCCTTCCCTTTCTCACTTAACTCGCAAGGCCCTTTTCCTGCAGGCCTCTTTGCCTCACGCCACACGACTCTTCTTCTTCTTCTTCTTCTTCTTCTTCTTCTTCTTCTTTTCCTCTTTCGACTTAGGCCATACGTAAATTTTCGAGAACCTCAACGACATATGTCTACTTACTTATACATACTACATACATACGTATGTATGTACGTACGTGTGCATACAGTGGCACCTAAAAATATTCTTATTGCTAACCCTTGAAACTAAGTTAGAGTATTATTTCAAAAATAAGAAAATTTTTCAAAGGATCTTTTTCTTTTTTCCTTTTTTTCTTTTTCTTTTTCTTTTAATTTCTATTAGAATTTATAACAAAATCTTTCATGCCATCTTCGTATTAGTCTCGTATAAAATGTTTCATTATAATAACAATTTCAATTTTGATATGAATGATAAAAAGATAGATAATTTCATTAAAAAATGATAGTCATATTTAAAAAAGATAAAACGAAAAATATACGTACCACCTCGAAACGATTATCTTTATAAATATACTAAACAATAAACTGTCGATGAGATGTGTTTGATAAAAAAAAAAAAAATGGAAAAATCATCTACAGATTGCTCATTAAAGAAATATCCCTAGAAAGTAAACTAAACAACGATTTTATGATATCTGTGATACGAACGCAAGAAACGATTTGCTTTCTGATAGTTAAGAAAGATTAGAGTATGAACGCGCAGCCGACGGTCTGTCATTCTCTGATGTTTCAATCGATAGTTCGTATTCAGAGGGCAGACCACGCTAAATCGCGTGTGATTAACGACGTGTTACTAATAGTTCCTAGCACGAGAACCGATGTACCTATTTAGAAATCGTATATCCCGCTAATTACTCTTCATTGTATTCATGTTCTATAATATCCTCCTTTCTCTTCTTGTTTCTCTTCGTCGATGTTGTCGTCGTCGTTGTCGTTATCGTCGTCGTTTAGAACAATAAATTTATCTAAAAAATATGAACAAAAAAACAAAATTGGATTTTATATCGCGATGATTTTTATCTTCAATAAAAAAAAAAAAAAAAAAAAAAAAATTCATATTAATGTCATTCGATCGTTTCGATATCATCCTCATCGTCGTTTAAAATAATAAATTTATCTAAAAAAAAAATATGAATAATAAAAAAAGATTCGATTTTACATCGCGATGACTTTTATCTTCATTAAAAAAAAAAATTCATATTAATGTCATTCGATCGTATTGATATCATCGTCGTCGTAGATTAGAACAATGAAATTGTCTAAGAAAACTAATTAAAAAAGAAAATATTTGATTTTATATCGTGATGATTTTAATCTTTTATAATTAAAGAAAAATTCGTATTAACGTGATTCGTTTCTTTTGATATTTATCCAATATATATACATATAAACAATATATATATGTGTGTGTATATGTGTATGTACATGTATATATATATGTGTATATATATATATATATATATATATATATATATATATATATATCGTAAGCATCAATGCCAAGTTCCATGAAAAACGTTCGTAAACTTATCGTAGCAGGCATAATTGGAAAATGATACACCACAGGTAAAGGTTCAAGCGAGCGAGATAATTGCTCGTGTAATTCTTAATTTCATGTTACACCGGAATTCCGAAAGTAATATCTATCTACTCGTATATCTTTATATCTCCTTCTTAGTGATTAATACGTGATCGCGTCGATTCGGCAAGAATTTTATTTTTAACAAGTAACTATGTACATACATATTTACAATTTTAACGCGTTCACTTCGATACAAGGTCATATACCTATGTATCTTGGGTTCAACGTTAAACACTTGTTAACGAAAACTTTCCAAGCGTTTTAAAAGCACTTTATTCCTGCTCCATCTTTTAATTAATCAGTAGATCGATGTAATTAATCAGAGCTCGTTACGAATCAAGAAATACGATGAATAAAAAAAAAAAAAAAGGTGACGATAAAATAATCGATGTGTTTCTAAAAATTAATATTTATATCCTTTTATAGATAAATATGTTTAATTAATATATGATTAGTATCACTTCGTTCAGATTAATCATTTTAATTAATAAATATTATTTACAGAACTATCAACATATTTGATACATTAAATATCCGACATTTTCAATAATTATTTCTGATTTACTTAAAATACAATGTTGTCAATAAATACAAAGACTTTCAATCCGTTTGATATATTTTATTTAATAATCATGTTCGCTCATGCTTAGATCCAAAGATAGAACTGTTCACTTTTGAATGAAAATTCTTACAACTATCAACTTGGTCTTACATAAAATGAAACATGCATTAGTACGAAAAGTATGTCATCTGTCTACGTATTTTCTATATTCTATCAAAAAAAAAAAAGAAAAAATGAAAATAATGAAATATTCGTTTCAACATATACGCTCTATATATCGTCAGGGTCGAAAAGTCTACATCAGGAATATATGTATGTCCTGAGACACCTTTGTCATTCTAACTTAATACACGCCTGATATAATTTCATAACTAATTACGAATACGTACCAATTTAATGTAATCGACTGTCGTGGCTATATAATGATTATTGCGTAATTCAACTACTACATAACTACTAATATAAGGTCTATACTTGTAACGTACGAATTATTTTTTATGCGTTCATTGAAATATGACGATCCTAATGAGCAATACGAATTGACATCTTTTATGTACAATTGCATTATTAATCTAACAAACTCATGTAACATGATATATACTACTCGCCTGACATACGAGCACAAATACATATATACGCATATGCATACATACACATTGAATAAAAAATACATCATGCACAATCATCAACGCAATGACAGTCGCTAAAATTATGGGATCTTGAAAACTAAACCTATGTTAAGCGATCCTCGTCACTACGAGTAACACCTGGGCACAAACATAAATCAGTATTCAGGTAGTACAGGATAGAAAAAGGGGAAGTAGTAAATTAGTAATTAGAAAAAGCTGAAAATCCTAAATTAAAAAATGATTAGAACTTTTAAATCATTTAGGATTAGAAATTAATGATTTTTTTTCATTTTATAAAGACAGAAAATTTATGTATGTCTATAATTTCAGATTTGAAATTTTTATATGTCGAAGAATTTTATTTTTATTTTTTATATTTATATTACGATCTACGGTAATATAAATAAATCTATCGATCTTTATGCTGACTTTTTCTTTTTGAAAGTAACTCTAATTAATTAATTAAAGTATTATATCTAAGTATTATGGTGTAAAACATGTTGTATTCGTTTGCATACTCTTCCAATCACGAAATTGAATCTTCTATCGTTCTACTTATTTTATCTAAGAAAATAAAAAAATATATATATACATATATATATATATATATATATATATATATATATATATATATATACGTAAGTAGATGTATTATTACGTGCTGTTTATTATGTGTTGTTATATATCATACAGTCATGCTCGTGCGAATAATCTATTTAAAAGATTACGACCGGTAACCCACATCAACCAAAATTTAAAACTTCCGTTCTCGACACGGATGGCCACTAAAGGGACTTGAATTTTTTTTACTGACTACCTACGAAGTTCCGCGATGGCTCCAAAACACTCGTCCACGCTGTAGGTCGAAATTAAGGGAGGTTGATCCGCGCAGTAGGTCGAAAATGAGGTAGAGCAGACATCGAAGTAGGTCGAAATTGCTATAGGTTGTAATTATCGTAGATCGAACGCAAGGATTATATGAAAAGGGATGAAAAAAAAAAACAAAAAAAAAATACAACGGTTTATTAATTCTTTATAAAGTTAATATAAAATTATCAAAGAAATTTTATTTATCATACATTCTTCTTACGAAAGAAGTATTAATTATTTTTTCGATTACCTTTGATGCGATAAATTGAATACGAGGATAATTATTCATTAATTACAAGACCATAATTACCGATATACTATTTTTCTATACATAAATACAGCAGTCTGTGTGACCGTTTAGAAAAAAATAAATACAATATACTATAAATTTAATTTGTAAAAAATTAGTTCAAACAAACAAAAATTAATATTGATATCGTGGAAAAGTGAAAAGAAAATTTTCAATCGACGAATAACGAACACTGACTTTATAACTTTCTTATCACCTATCAATCTCAGAATATTACAAATTATATATTTTGAAACTATTACATATAATACAACTATCCAAAAATAAAATTGTTTTAATTCTAAACGAATAACAGAAACACAATGTCAAAATATCATGAAATACAATTCCATTAAATCATTCCCGGAAACAATCTCAATATATAAGATCAATATTAACAAACAATAAATGATTAACGTAAAGTAACATAACGTAACTCAGAAAAAGAAAATATATATGCTAATAACTTGTAAATTAAAAAGAAACGAAGAATTTGTCGGCACGGCCGGATCCAATATGGTGTCGAGTCATTCTACTGGTAACGAGAATTAGACACATTCATCCATGCATCTACACTCGGTATATTCAAAGATTCGATATTTTTCGATTTATTATCGAAAAACATTTTAAAACATTATAAATACGATATAAAAATATAATAAAGTCGTAACGTGTAGATCTCTAATCCAAATTGCGAAGATAAATGTTCGAAATATAAAAAATAAGTCTTAAAACGCAATCATTATCTTTTCTATCATTTCTTTAAAACGACGTAATAATGTAATTATTATTCTCGAAGATGATTACACGTTAAGAAAAATATATTAATTATCTCTAATTATAGCAATTCTTACGAGCCGATTTCTTCCAAATAACTTCGATTATGTCACAACGAACGATCGATTGATTCTATCCAAATAGCAAATTATATAATTGGACACATATAGAACAATTTTTCGATCACGTTCAAATGAAAATTTCCTTTCGAATATAATTCCGAATATAATCCTATCCGATTCGATTTGATTCGATAAACCAAATGAACTGACATTAGATCTCACTAAGTTGGCTAATAATTATCCTTCAATCTAATAGATTTAATAAGTCGACACTATCTACCAAACGAAATCTCAACTTTTCATTGCGGATGACTCGCGTCGCTAATTACTTTCGTATCGCGAAAAGTTTCTATCAAAAGGAGGATAATAACGAATGCTCGTCTCTGGTCATCCTCTCATTTCTCTCTCTCTCTCTCTCTCTCTCTCTCTCTCTCTCTCTCTCTCTCTATTTCTCTCTTTCTTTATTTATCATTCTTTCTCTGTTCATCGGCAACGGCACACAGAAGCGGTAGAGTTCTAATGACGTTTTCTAATCTCGATTGCCTGGTGATGGTACTCGCGTCCACGTACAGGCCTTGGAGGAAAAAGATAAAAGAAGAAGAAAGATTAAAAAAAAAAAAGCAAACAGCAAAAAGAGAAAATAAACAAAACAGAAAAAAAATCGCGCTAGACGGGTAGAGTTAAAAGGATAGAGGAAGATGGGAGAAAAGAGAAAATGAGGAAGATGAATCCTTAATCCAAAGCGTGCACACTCGTACTTGTTTCTCTCTCTCTCTCTCTCTCTCTCTCTCTCTCTTTCTCTCTTTCTTTCTCTCTCTTTCTTTCTCTATCTATCTATCTATCTCTTGCACTCCATCTTTATCACTCTGTATGAGATTGAATATTTTTTCGTTTTATTAATTGCAACCCACGGCCTTCCAGTCATTACAATGATATTATACTTATTTTTAAAGCAAACGAAGAAAGAGCGAGGAATGAGGGTGGTAGTAGTAGCGATGGTAGGAGAGGAGAAGTAGGGGCGGTGAAGGAGTAAACATAGGAGGGGATAGGGGAAAAATAATTAAAAAGTTTTACTTTAATTTTATCGAACTATACAACGTCGATCGTGTTCATCGACGTTGATTTACTCCGACGTTCTTTATTTCAATTTATTTTATTTTATTTTATTTTATTTTATTTTATTTTGTTTTTATTTTATATCTACATACTATCGGAATTAATCAGAAACGGTAGATAGGTATCAACTAAGTATCTAATACAAGAACGAGGATAAAAAATCCGTATACGAAGCTCGATGTAATTCCATTCTTAGGATGTAAATTATCCTCCGTCTCGTTTTAATTATACCAAAAGTCCATCGTCGAAAGATACGGAAGCGTTCGCGAGATAGACACGACTTCATTCGCCGAGCTTGTCTCTGATAGGTATAATGGATTACGGTGAATTGCAGTCAAGTCAGTCTTTTTCTTTCTCTCTTTCTTTCTCTTTCTCTCTCTTTCTGTCTTTCTCCCTCCATCGGTGGAAGAGCAATTTGGTCGGGGCGAGTTCATTCGCCCGTCTTTATTATAATATCTCAATCTCGAAGAAAGCGCTTCGTTGTGTCTTCCAACGTTTTCGATGTGTCGCGAGCGAAAAATTTCCTTTACTGTCAACGTTATTCGCGGTTAAAACGAACAACGATAAAGAAACACAAAAGAGTAAAAAGAGAAGAAAAATTATATAAATAATTAAAAAATTTTTGCAAGCCTTGATTTATCGAGATTCTTTAAAATTAACGTAAAATACGCGTTAAGGACGAAAAAAGTATGAAGAAAGAAGGTGAAAACGAGGAGGACGAGTAGAAGAAGTAAAAAGAGGAGGAGGAGATGTAGAAAGTAGGAAGGGAGGTGAAGGGATGAAAAAAAAAGAAGAAAAAACATAAAGAAGATTGTTTCTTCGGTTCGTGCCGGTAACGAATTTGGGAGATGCAGATGAGAGCCCGACAGCAATCATCGGCACCCCGAAGACGCGGCTTCGATTCGCATTGAGAACGGCAATTTTCCCTCAAGCAATTTCAACGATCCACCGAGTTCTATTTGCACTTCGGATTTTATTGGATCTCGTCACGACACGAACGAGCACACTCGGGCCAATCACCTCTTTTTACGTTTGCCCCGACACCAACAAAATTCAAACGCGAGACGGTGACGATCGCCGATGTAAAAAAAACACTCGTACATTCGAAGAATTTCCATTTTTCTTTTTCCTTTTTCTCAATGATGACATCGTACGTTCGATTAAAAATCATTCGCAAAAATTAGAAACTGTATCTATTCGTTCGTTTTTCTATCGATTTTTCTTTTTTTTTTTTTTTTCTTTTTTTTTTTCACAGAATCTTTATATCGAAAAAATGATTAAAAAAATAAAATTTATTCGTTGTTTCTTATCGATGAAAAAAAAAAGAAAAAAGGAAAACGAAAGAATTGTTTATCTTCGCATTGCTATTCGTTTTAAACGTACTATACGTCTATTACTATACGTCCTTCTTAGGTAAAATCGAGGGTGAGAATACGTATATAAAAGAACGACCCAAGCTATAGATAAAAAGGCTAACAACCCTTGTTGTTTAATGCTCCCTAGCACGGCAGACAAGATGGCCGACGGCATCGGTTGCATAAAATATTGAAGGAATCGAGCCCCACAGCCTACTCGCAAACTACAGAATGTTCTACATCTCCACGGTTAAGAGAAAGAGAAAGAGAGAGAAACAAGGGAGAGAAAACTTTATCCACCTTTGGCTCGTTTTCCCTCTTTTGGTAACAAAATGGTTCCCTACTCGCGGCCATTGCGTTAATTTATCGAAAAAAGCTTTCTACAGATAAGTATAGTTAACGCCAATAAAATAGAATTCCAAATTATGATTATATATCATTTTCTTAACAATTTTATATGTATATATATATATATATATATATGTATATATTTTTTTATTTTCGATCTATCATATGGTAATTTTGTAAACGATTTATACCATATAGAAAATTATTATAAAAAAAAATATATAATAATTTTATTAAAAAAAAATTTGTTTTGAGTTAAAAAAAAGGAAGAAAAAAAAATTGAAAGCAAAATATCGACGAACGATCAGATAGAATCTTGAGATATTCGAGATAATAATAACTAACTTATCCGACGTATTTAAATGTCCATAGATACGCATAGATAATTGAATATCGAATATTTTTTATCGAATGTCATAGAATCATTAGACAGGTAAGGTAAAATTGTCTAACCTCCCGCGCTTTCACAAAGGAAATCAGAAGAGACAATCATGAGTAAAATTAATCTCAACGTCAACGGATCCTCCTCTTTCGCGTCCGCAAACGATTAGCTCCTTGGCTTCGTGTCTTCGTGCGACGAAACCATTTACACTGTGCAATTATACAAGAAAGAAGAAGATCTTCTCGCTAGAAGATCTTCCGACAATTTCCGCCAAACGGAATGATGTTCACCCGTTCTATTTTGCTTTTCTGCTTTTACAGTTTACAATGATATACGGTATTTTGTCAGGGATCGAACGATTTAAAATGGGTTATAGCTGACGCACACAAACACATAAACGCATATACACACATACACAAAATTCTTTCCATCTTTTTATTCGTCGTCGTGCAACTTAAGATTATAACGAAAAAAAGAAAAAGAAGAGAAGAAGAAGAAAAAGAAGAAGAAAAAAAAGAAAGAGAGGGGGGAAGAGAAAGATGACGACGAAAAAATTCAACGGACGATGTTTCGTCGTAGGGTCCTCGATGAGAATATCGAAGGCGTGTTACCTTGTAAAGCCGGAAATTAGAAGGCTTTGAAAATAATAACTGCGATGGCGGTCGGCCGTGCATCGCTCGATCGAGAGGGTTGGGACACGGCGGGGGTGCAATATGGCCGACGACGCTCTTCGAGGATAAAACGGGCACTGTCATTTTCCATAAAACACTTCCGGTTGTTCTCTGTTCGTATATTCGTATTACATATCACACATATTGTATAAATAAACGCGTATATATGAAGACATATACACCTACAGATATATACGTATACATATTTACGTACACACCCGATACATTGTTCCTCATAAAAGACCTCGTATCATA
This sequence comes from Vespula pensylvanica, assembly GCF_014466175.1. Lineage (NCBI taxonomy): Eukaryota > Metazoa > Arthropoda > Insecta > Hymenoptera > Vespidae > Vespula > Vespula pensylvanica. The sequence goes on along the minus strand of NC_057690.1, from coordinate 1,621,809 downwards.
CCGGATTCGACACTTTTCTTTTCGACTTTTCGTGATGCGAAAACGTTTTAACGGTCGTTTGTTTTGCACGAACAAAGAACTACCAAACGAGAGAGACTTACAACCTGTAAGGTAATAACCAATACTTCTTCTTTACGCCTACGACATACTCGAAAGACAGGAAGCATTGACGACCAAACTGTGCTTTTGTCACTCTGTCGATATGAACAAAGGCGGGAAAAATATTTCGACCTTGTTCGCTTAACTATCCCATAGAAATCTTAAAATCGGATCAGATTGATCGATCGATCGATCGATCGATTTCTTTCTTCTGTTTTCCTTTCATTTGTCTTAAGTCTTCTTTACGCTGCAACAAACCTTTAGACACGGTTTACGTCTTACGTTCTTCTTCGATCGAACTCGTTAAAGTGCTAAATTATTTGCCTCTCGGATCTTCCCGATTTATCTCTTGATCACATAGAAAGCACGGTGCGCTTATCGATTCCCCTTCGCAATATTTACGAGACTACGAGTATTTCGCGTGTACAGGTCTAATCTTTCAACTATCATTAAACGGCCGCCCGTTAGTTCGTTCACACATTGACTTCGTTCTCTCGGCTGTTAAGTACCGTAATCGTCGGTGACTAATTCGATAATGACCGCGTGTCTCATAGTCGATCGCTGAAGATATTCCTTTTTTTTTTTTTTTTTTTTTTTTTTTTGAAAATTTTGATTTCAAATTACACGCGCTTCCCACCAGTCTTTTTATTCGATCTCATAGTAAATCAATTTTTCTAAAGGACGTCGTTGATCTTTCAATTGTCGGACGTCAAAAATTTTCTTCGTCGGACTAATGATTATAAAAGAAAGATCTAAAGAGGAAAAGGAAAAAAAGAAGAAATAAAGAAAAAAAAGAAACAAGTTCAAGCAAATTAATACTTTCATTTTTCTCTTCTTTTTTTTTTTTTTCATCGAAAGAAAGAGAGAGAAGTCTAGCGAGAGAAAAAAAATTGAAAGTAAAAGTAAATTAATTAATCATAGGAATGAGAGAAAGGAAAAGAAAATATTCGATCGTAATATGGCCGACCAGACTCTGTTCGTAAGGCTAAAATTCTCTCTGCGACGAACGCTGAGCTCGCGTGTTCGCAACTGACGAGACTGTCTGGCTTAAGGTTAATACCCTTGGCATAATGAGTAACCGATGTCTATAGATCGTTGAGAGTGTAGTTGGATTATTATCGATCGATACAATGACAAAGTTGACTGAGTTCGTTGGATAATACAAATCGTCTTCGAGTCTTAGGTATCATCTGTTTTATTACAATGAACTTTTGCAGTCGAGTCGTCTCGAGTCGAGCCGATAAAACTTTTGCATGTTAACGAATGTAAAATAACGTGCGTGTGCCACGCTACGTTCGTATTCCTTCGTCGTGAAAGAAAGAAGAAGACGATTACTTTTGGCGACACTCATCGCCAAGAGATCATTTTCTGCATCATCTTCCGGTTCCTTCCTTCCACGTTTTCACAAAAAAAAAAGAAGAAAAAAAATAAATTAAAAAAGAATAAATAAAAAAACAAGCGAACCGAGCGAGAGCAATTTACTTTTCTTTTTTCCTCCCCTTTCCTCTCTCTTCTTCTCTCGTCTTATAAAAACGTAAAAAGGACGAGAAGCGAAGGACCGAGTGTGTATTCATCGTATTAAAAAAAAAAAAACAGAGAGAGAGAGAGAGAGAGAGAGAGAGAGAGAGAGAGAAAGATAAAGAAGAAAAAAGAAAAAGGAAGGAAAACGTAAAGAAAAGAAAAGAAAAGAGAAAAAAAATAAAAAGGAAATATACGAGAGGATGGATTCAAAGAGGACAAAATTCTTCGAGGGGGGACCCGAAACAGTAGAACGTACTCTCTCACGACTTTTCTCCCGTTGTGCGAGCAAAACGCTTTTGCACTCGATTTTGTCTCGGGGCTAATGACACACGAGAGCGATTCCAGTGCGTGCAACTAACTATACCTATATACTTTGAGTCACGACAATTGTTGAAACACCGAAAAGAGAAACATTGTTGACGAATTTCGTTATATCCAACAGTTACAACAAACGATACCATCATTTTATATGAATACAAAATATCACTAATACGAAGAAACAAAAAAAAAAAAAAAAGAAAGAAAACAAAAACCTATAATAAATCGTACATAATAAATAAATAAATAAATATATGTATATCATATATAATGTATAAAAGATAAATTACAATATATGACATATACAAAAATATTTTTTTCGTGCAAACAAAACGAGGTCTCTCTCTCACGACAGGACGTTTCTTACACACCCCCTCTTACCCTGTCCCCTAATCCCCATACTCTACCCTTTTCCCTTCTATCTTCTCTTTCTCTTCCGTACACTCGTTACTACCTCGAGGAAGTCCGGTCCGTTCCTCCTCTGCCCTGCAATTTTAATAACCACATCCTTCGGCCATTGGATAAGATGGCGGTTTCAGAACGCATGGCGCGACCACTTTCGTATCTTCTTCGTCTTCGTCTTCGTCTTCGTCTTCGTCTTCGTCTTCGTCTTCGCCTTCGTCTTCGTCTTCGTCCTCGTCTTCTTCTTCCTCTGCCTATCTCCCCTCCCCCTCCTTCCTCTTCCTTTTCCTTCCCACCTCCTTGCCTTTCTTCGACGTCTCCACGTATGTCACTTCCACGTAACACGTCATTGTACTGTTGAATCGCACGAATCGAGTTCGATCGAAACTACACTTTTGCTTGGTAATATTTTTCTTTATATCGCTTCTATAGACTTACGTCAATTTACTTATATTTTCGTACTTTTAAAAACATATATATCAACTCTCTAAAATAGATTGAATGCAGCACCGAACGACGATAATCATTTCTAAGACCTAAGTTTCTCTGATTGGAATTAAATAAATATGATGATTATTTCCTAGAAATTAATAATATTATTAAATAAAACGAGTGTTTTATAACCGTACGTTCCTTATGTGATTTAGATTCGTCGAATTGCCAATGTTGGATAAGTAGGTGGGTAACAGGAAGAAGAACGCCATTCGTCGAGCGTGTCATTGCCAGTTATATTCTTGGAGAGAACCGTTAGTCTTTGAATTGACGATTCACGGATGCGCGTTATCGGAAATCGACGCGAACGTAACGTGCACGCCTATCTCGTACTTACTTATCGTAGAAACCATGTCCTTGTCGTTTAATGGTGATGGCGATGACGATGGCGATGGCGATGGCGATGGCGAGTTGGTAGGAGCGATTGTGTTAGTGGTAGTAACTGGTAGTAGCAATGGTTGCAGTTGTGCACGCTCGCAATCGCCACGGCGGAACCAATTACGTGCTAAACCATCCATCAAGCTTTATAAGAGAAACCTCCCATTATTTTAAAGCTTATGTTTTCTAAGGACAATCGTAGGATGAGCTCGCTTCTCGTCCATGCGAGCGGATTAAAAGACCGAGTTACGGAAGCTGTTGCTCGTGCTGCTTCAGAAGCGGCCGAGTCATACATATATGCTTTGGCTTATTATACGTTATCCGCACAACATCACTTATCTTATTACGTAGTAATCGTTGAATAACTCGCTAAGTACGTAAGCCTGTTTTCTACATCGCGGAATAACAAGTAAGTAAGTAAGTAAGTAAGTATGTAAGTAAGTAAGTAAGTAAGTAAGCAAGTAAGAAAGCAAGCAAGTACAAGAATTTTCTATCTTCCGTTCTTGACTGTCGAAACGCATCATCTGTCGAAAATCCAATATCCGCATTGAATATATATATACGTATATGTATATGTACGTATGAATGTACTTACGTATGTATCTTATTTAAGGGATACATTGTTAATAAGGAAGACAAATCTTTGAACGTATTTCAATTCTTTCGCGTACAGTGGTGAATCTATATATACCGCAAAAAGAAGTAAGAGAAAAAAAATAAAAAGAAACTAAATAAATGTTTGATCGTACGATTTTCTCTAAGGAAAAAATTCGATGTAGATAATACTGGGGAGTCATTGAAACGTTCGAAGTTCATCGACGTTCTCTCAACGGACGATAAAGGTTTAAACAATTTGCATTCGAAAGGGAAAACTAAACTTCCGACGTGGATGTTTAATGAAAAACTTTCTCTCTCTCTCTCTCTCTCTCTCTCTCTCTCTCTCTCTCTCTCTCTCTTTCTCTCTCTTTCTCTCTCTTTTCCTTTCTTTGGTCGATAATCGATAGTTCATCCACGCGTTTAGGAAATCGCTCGATTTATTCGAGGGAAAAAACTTTTTAAAGTTTACCCCGATCGCATAGAATCGTTGTACCCTTTCATACAATATTTATATTATAACGATATAAATTACTCCTCTTCTCTGCTCTCCTCGAACAGGCATTGCGTTCGAATGAAAAGAGAAAAAGAAAGGAAAAAAAAAGGAAAAAAAAAAGAAAGGGAGGGGAGAAAAACGAGAGAGAAAAAGGATACAAAAAGAAGAAGAAGAAGAAGATAGAGCTACTACGAACGATCAAACGTGATTCATCGATTTCGCGAGGTAAGATAAGATCTGCATAAACGATTTGCGGCACGCGATATATATATATATATATATATATATATATATATATATATATTTATATATTTATACGCAAATAGAAAGTTTCCCGTTGCACGATGAACGAACAACGAACCCAATTAAATCGTCTTATCGCATTGATAATCGACATTGGGGGATAATAAACGTGTCTTCTGCGCTCTTCGAAACTCTTTTTTTCCAGTCGATGTTTAATCGAGCCGTTTTTCTATTGATACGAGAATCGTTCTACATCGTCGTTAGCTTCGCAGTTGTAAACTAATTACTGGGTGCCGGTAGTACGACTATAGGAAAAGTAACGTGGTTGATCGTACTCCGCTCTGTCCCGATATATCGTCGCCATTACATTACTATTACTATTGCTACTACTACTATCGCTACTATTATTACTACTACTACTACTACTACTACTACTACTACTATCAGTACCCTTTTCTCCCTGCTTCAGCTGCAACTTTCGTAGTCTCTCTTTGTCCGATGGAAAATTGCCGGTACCAACGGACGCAGTTACGCATAAATAAATAATGCTGGTGTATGCGAGCTTCGACGAGTAGCCGAACCTACCTACCTACCTACCTCTACGGATTACCGGCTACCGTCGGTGCATCGCTACTGGCTGCTGTTGTTGCAATAAATATGATCTCCCTTTCCTCCTACAACAGGTAACAAACTTTATAAGTACACGACATCGAAACTTTCTTCTTGTCGTGTTCGTCGTTAATTTTACCCAGCCATCACGTCCATCTATATGTCTACATATATATATATACACACATATGTATAAATACATATATATATATATAAAGACATACATAATATATACATATCTATAAGTAAGTATATATATCCGTATATTTTTTTCTTCATATCTAGATATCTAGATATCTAAATACATATACATATACATATATATATATGTACAATACATATACAAACACATACACTTATATATATATACATATGTATAATGTATACATATGTAAATAAATACATATATCGACATATTTTTTCTCTCCGCTACGACGAATCTTCCTCAACCTTTTCATTAAAAAAAAAAAAGAAAAGAAAACGAAGAGAAAACGAAAAACAAAAAAAAGACAGGAAAGAAAGAGAGAACAGGAAAGAAAAAAAGAAAACAAGAAAATCCAACCAAGAAAAAGGACACGTGAAAGCTCGATCTCGTTAATAATTCAGTTCCTAATTCGGTCCGGTGCAATTTCGGCGCGTTTAAGATGAAATTAGCTATGTGAAATGATCAGACGACACGCGAAAGGCGAGACGTCAAGAATGAGTATCGCGAGATGAGCGTCTCAATTTGCATGCTTTCAAGATGAAAGACTGGCCTTCATCCTCTTCCTCTTCTATTACTTCTTCTTCTTCTTCTTCCCGCGAAAAAGGGACCGATAGCCGAAAGGAAACACGTTAGGGATCATTTAAGAATCATCCATTCAAAGTGTGTTGTCCTACCGTCGGCTTCATCGTTGTCGTCGTCGTCGTTGTCGTTGTCGTTGTCGTTGTCGTTGTCCTCTTCTTCGTCTTCGTCGTACACCATGATATCTGCGGTCTCGTGCCACGAAAACGAAAAATTTCGCGTTCCCAGTCGCGTTTCACGAATAACAGAGAAATAAGTATCCCATATGCTATTCCACGAGTTCTTTCTTCTACTACGTCCTAATTTGTATATCACTACTAATACCGAGTAATTTGCTAGCGAGAACAGAATGGATCAATAACCGGCTTAAGGGGTTGCCGCCGCGGCTCCGCGCGTTTCTATAGCTTCGTTCTTTATACTTGCAATATGTGCGATAGTATATATGTGTATGTCTATATGTATATGTATATACGTAAGAGAGAAAGAGAGAGAGAAAGAGAGAGAGAGAGAGAGAAAGAGAGAGACTATCGCTTCGACAGTCCACTCACCTTTCCTCACCTACGAGACACCCATTCACGAACCTCTTGTGGTCGTCCTCGGGATCCACCGTCCCTCTTTTCTCGTATGCGTGGCTGGCACGCTATGTAGTAAAAGTAAGGGACCATTTGGAAGAACACTCTGCCTGGGGCGGAAAGAGAACAGAGAGAGAGAGAGAGAGAGAGAGAAGGGAGAAGTGGGATGAAGAGTTTGGACCACCGTGGTTCGAGAGTTCAAATATCGTGCCAAAATTTTTTCTACTCTCTCTTTCTCTCTCTCTCTCTCTCTCTCTCTCTCTCTCTCTCTCTCTCTCTTTCTCTCTTTTTCCCTGTCTGTCTGTTTTTCTCTAGTTTAGAATAGATCGAACTAAATTTTAATTCGCTCGAGATAGACAAAAAAGAGAACTTCGATTAAACTCGACATCATCGAATTCGAAAAAAATAGACTAGAAGAGATAAATAAAAAATCGAATGAAGCGATTGCATCCTTCGGAGGAGGACGCTCGTGATAGTGTTTATTAAAATAAAATTGAAAAAAATGAACAAGTTGATTAGAGTTCTTTTAATATATATATATATATTTTTTTTCAATTTATCTTTTTTTTATCTTTTTCTTCTTCAATTAAAATTGTCGCATATCGCATACGATCATCATGCACTAGTAATAACAATTCTTTAAAGAATATCTTCACCGTTGTTTCTATCTCTCGAAGAAGAAGAATTTTGTCTAATAACACGGCGAAATCGAGTTGAAAGGATATTCGAAGTTGAAATGAAATTTATCGAAGATCGTTGTGAATCGATCCTCTCGAGATCACGATCGAGTTAAGAGACTCGTGGACGCGTCTTGGAGAATGGGTCGAGCCTGCCGGAGTTCGTAGCATACGGTGGGATAGCACTGCGGTTGTGCGGCTCATCTGGTCTCATCTCACCTTTTCTCTCTCTCTCTCTCTCTCTTTTACCTTTCATCTCGCTTCTCTTGGATCTACTATATATATATATATAAAGATATATATATCTTTCTCTATCTCTCTTACTCTCTCTCTCTCTCTCTTTCTTCTCTCTTCTCTCTTCTTTCTCTCTTTCTCTCATAGCCGCTGGACCGATGGTGGTGGAGGCAGCAGCGGCGGCACCCTTTGATCTCTCTGACCACGCCCCCTTTTTTCATTTTTTCACTCCTTAAAAGGCAGATGGACAAAGTGTATTGTAAAGTGGGCAGCGCGCCGTAGAAGACAGCGGGAGAGGAACGACGTCAGGGGAAGGAGAAAGGCTATGCTGTAGGTGAAGCTGCTGGCTCCGTGTCCAGTTACAATTATTAAGGACTCTTCGTGCCTCTTCGTGCAGGAAGAAGGAAGAAGAAGAAGAAGAAGACGAAGAAGACGAAGAAGACGAAGAAGTAGACGGAGGTTAGAATCCGGCGAATGCTCCGCTAATTATCCGATCCCCGCGTCTCCGGACTAATGGGTCGGCAAAGAGAGGGAAAGAGAAGGAAAGAATTAGAGAGTGAGAGAGTGAGAGAGAGAGAGAGAGAGAGACCACCGACAATATCCAATTGATCATCCGACAATCCTTTCTGATGAACGAGGGAACTTCCTATCTTGTAACTCGTGAAAGGAAAATCCTCTTGAAATCTTATTTCGTTATCGTCGACGAAAGAGATCCTTTACGTTTGTAAGCGTATACGTTACTATGCTATTACGTGTAACACGTAGGCACGTATATATATATATATATATATATATATATATATGTATATATAAATACGAGATTTTCCACGAATGTATATGTTTTGTTATATAGATTGACTTTGAGAATCACAAGATACGAATGTCGAAGGACGAACTTTACTTTACGAATGTTTACGATAGGTAAACAATAACGAGGGATAGGAACGTTCTTGTTGTTCCTTCGGTTATTCACGCAGTTGCGTATTAATCGTCTAACCGATCGGTCGTATATCTTACTTAAACGCTGTGCAATTCGTATAAAATAACGAAACCTTCCTCAAGATCTATTTTCACCATTAGCGATACTACTCGATCAACGACTCAATCTGCAGATACGTAAGTAAGTACTTATATATCTATAATCTACGAAAACTCTCAAGTAATATTCTTTCGATCTTACTTTAAGATATTACGCCGTACAAAAAGACAAAGAACAAAATACATATATTTAAGCGTAAAAATGATAGCGATAGCTTTCAGCAAGGAATAGAAGTAAAAAACGAGGACACGTCGATGATAAGTAAAAGATTACGTTTAGTTACGTCATATTAGTTACTCGTTGAATTAGTTCCCCATTGGAGAGCGAAACGACGACGACGGTATTAGAAAATTTTCTGATAGTTTGCGATACGTCTCTTGTATAAACTTACGAGGATGACGCTAATGGCCGAACGATTCGCTAATGAATTCCCGGCACTGTTTGCCGGCTATTTATTTGGAGCATCATCAAATATACCGCGTACCCTCGGTAATTGGTTAATAAAACCCCGGAAGGGAGCTCTCTTTCCGGCGTGATTAATTGCGGCCGCGAGCGATTCTCTTCTCGTTTCGAGGCTTGGCCAACGGCCCGCCATCACCGTCACCTCTCTCATCTCTTTCTCTCTCTATCTCACTCTTTCTGCGTATAGTTTCTCTTCTTATCGTTTTGTATCGCCTTCACGCTTTAAAGAAAGAGTTCAACGTCGCTTGAAACGACTTCATTAGACCGTTAGATCGTTAGTCCATCGCAAAGAAAGGAATGAAAAAAAAAAATAAATAAAAGGAACAAACAATGAAGAAGAAAATAAGAAAAAAAAAAATATACGAAGCGTCGTACCTAGGATAAGTCTTTGTATCGTCGATATTTCATACACTCTCTCAAAGATCTCTCGAAGATTCTCCATCATTTTCCCTCGGATCTTTTTCGAACGAGCTCCGGATAATAATACAGCGGATTTGTTTTTTTTTTTTTTTTTTTTTTTTTTCGTTGAACGTAACGATGCTTTCGATCGACGTATCTCCTCGTTGTTTGTTATCGATCTTATAAAAGGGATACAATTTACCCTCGTATTACTTCGTTCGAAAGTGTAGTCGGCGAAATTAATTTTTATATCATCGATTATAAAATGAAAAAAGATAACGAAGTATTTATTAGTTAAGTAAACAATATTTATATAAAGAAACGCCTAATTATTTTACCGACTGTTATTAATATAAGGTCAATGTAATGTTACCTGCATATTTATCATTCGTACGAAATATCAAGTACACGTACATTTATTTATAAAAAAAAGTCCGCATTTGTCCTGTGTGTACTATGTTTATATTTATTTATGTATGTATGTATGTATGTGTATATGTGTGTATGTGTGAAAGAGAAAGAAAAAGAGAGACACAGAGATTGAGACGAAAAGAAATACAGTTTGATATCGGTTGTATACTAAGAACGTGCGACAATGACGTTGCCCGGAGATGGACGGTGCCAGTAGAGAGGGTGAATGTTTATACCTAAGCGTTAAAATTGCAGAATTGCGTGGCCCATTGTACGGTGGATCACGCGGTCCGAACTGTCTCGAAGCATTTCGACGTTTACGGCGTCACGTGATTTACGGTTTATTTATGCCACGGACTCTTTGTAATAATAGTAACCAGTAAACGCCTTCGAGAAAGAAGAGAGGAAAGACAGAAAGACGAAGATGAAGAAGAAAATGAGAGAAAGAGAGAGAGAGAGAGAGAGAGAGAAGAAAAAAAAGACGAAGAAGTAGGAGGAGAGACGATAAGCGAAAGGAATTGCGCTGCCTCTCTTACGAACAAACGACGGCCATTTTAAGAGGCCCTTAACTCTTTAGTGCTCCTGGGAACAACGGCAATCTCCATATAAAATTCGATTCCCGGCGTTGAGTGCTCGGAACCCACCGAGATGAGGAGTCGGACTCATCCGTGATGAACGTAGAGACGCAAAGGGCGTGTCCCTTTCCGGATGCATAAAAGTTGCACTAAGTAGCACAGTAACAATGTGTTTAAAGCGCATCTTATTTAACTCCCTTGTACATTACCATCGACGTTTTAATTGTACGATCTTTTTATTTTTCTTCTCTTTTTTTCTTTCGTTTCCTCGTCGAACTTTTTTCGAGATCCTTTAGCAATGATAGAAAGGAGCGTAATATTTTGGGAAAAAAAAAAAATGATAAGGAAGAAGAAAATCGTATCTTTTCTATCTGGAGTAAGAAAATATCGATAGTTTTTTCTTCTTTTTTTTTTTCTTTTTTTTTTTTTCGTCTAATCTCTTTCCTTTCCTTAATTAGATTAAATTAAAAAGAAACCTCGAGGGAGAGAGAAGAGGAAGAAGAAGAAGGGAAAAGAAAAGAATGAAAAAACAATCTCCCCGCGGCTAATTTCCAATTTTCAAGAAAGATACTCGGAAGTCAAGTATAAAATGTTCCATGGCTGGTCCCACACATTGTAGTCTTTTTGTTAAACAGAATTGCCGCTTAGCTGGAGAACGGTAGAAGGTGCTCGTTAGAGGTACCGTGTCTTAATAATAACGATATTCGTACGCGTTCCTACCGCGGAATATTCCACCTGTCACATACTTCCTTCTTAACTGCTTGCCGGTTCGCTTATTAGAGCTGAAGCTCACGCTCGTTGTTGGATCTATAAAGACCGGCGTAAGGAGCGTTTTATGTATGTGCCACTTCCCACGTCGTTCGCGAATACCAAAAAAAAAGAAAATAAAAAAAAAGTTATAAAAAAAAAATAAAAAATTCTCTCTCTCTCTCTCTCTCTCTCTCTCTCTCTCTCTCTCTTATTCGTATCACAATTCTTTAATATAAGTGATTTAAATTGTTTTTTAATGATCATAACGAACGAATTTCTACGGATAAACACACTTCAAAACGATATTAATCAGATGTTAAACCATTAATCAGATATTAGATCGATTTTACCTATCAAGTAAATGGTTAAATATGTTTTAATCAGATAAACGATATTATCTAATCGAATAAAGAAAAAAAAAAATGATAACAAATACTCACTGGATATCGTCGAACATCGCAAGCTCCGAGAAGGAGCTACGCTCCGCTGAATAAACTAACAGCACAGTAAGTATACCTGGGGTAGGGGTACACTTTACGAACGTTCATTTTTCTCTTCGAGATCTAACCTCTCCCTCTCGCCATTTTTTTTCATTTCTATCTATCGCGAACTAAGAGGAATCTCTTTTTACTTTGTTGTTAATCTCCCGTATTACGAGATAGAGAGGAAAAAAAAAAGAAAACAAAAAGAAAACTACGAAATCTTATTTTTATATCTGCGAATATTGAAACGTACGTTTTATATGGAAAATTTTTGTAGAGGTAGACAAATTTGAAATATATATATATATATATATATATATATATATATATATACATATGTATTTCGAAAATTAACTTTTCATACGTGTCTTAAGTTAGCTAATAGATTTTTTTCATGTTATTCTGTTATATGATTTGTCGGAGTCTGTACTTACTTGGCTCGACGTCAAATACTCATTATTAATAAGCGAAACGCCTTGAAAGTGTGGAAATGTTAAGGTAAAGGATGGAAAATGAGAGAGAGAGAGAGAGAGAGAGAGAGAGAGAGAGAGAGAAAGAGAGAGAGAGATAGTTAGAGAAGAAGGTCTAGAATGACAGGAAGACGCACCTGTCGCTCCTAAATCTCATTGCTTAGAGTCTCCTTGCGAGTGTCACGGTCGCGTTTAGAGGAAAACGCTTCATCCCCTTCTATCTGTAACTCCCTTCTTTCTCTTTCTCGCGTTTTAATAGGTATACGTATGTATATATGCATTTAATTGGCTGACATACGAGAACGAGAAAAAGAAAGAGAAAGAGAGAGAGAGAGAGTTATTTCCAGGCAACAGTCATTAGTCCATTACCATGGACGACAAAATATCCCTAGAAAGATTTCTACGATATTCTCGAGTTGTCTCTGAACATCCAAACAAATCTTAAATATCCTACTTCGTATGTTCTACCTAATCTCTTATATTTATCTACGATTTCCGACTATCCCAAATTTTCCCTTAGTTTATCTGATCGAGACGCGTTCGTCTTCGCGAGGGGAAAGTTATTTCTTAGAAAATTTTCTTTCGACACGGTTACATGTCTATCTGAAAGTTCTTAGAAAATTTTTATATATTTTTATATTTTTATATATACATTTTATATATAAATTTATATATATATATGTGTGTGTGTGTATATATATATATGTATCGTATAAGAGATAGGTAATAATTATTGTCGTTTAAGATACATTTTAATTTCTATCGGTTAGATATTAATCCTAATATCTATTACACTTTCTAATACGTAATATTTTTTCTTTTCTTTTTTTTCTTTTTTTTTTTTTTTTTTTTTCATAAACGAACACAAATTTTTTTCATATCTACTTATTAGACGTATTATATAAGTCGGTATTTAATTAACACGGATAAAAAATATATCTAATTAAATATAATTGGTACGAACTAAACTCGTCCGTGTAGAAAAAAAAAAAAAAAAAAAAGAAAAAAAGGGAGGAAAGAAACCAAGGAGAGATTAAAATCCGTATTCATTGAATGTCTGAGTAAGTAGATACGAACGAAGACAGGAAATACAATCGGCGGCATTAGTAGCAATGGGAATGAAAATCATCGCGGTGGTTCGAGAGAGCTAAGGACGTTGCCAAACGCCGTGTAACAAATTGCACGGCTCTTGCAGCCGGCCGAAAGTACATAATTTAATAAGCGATGTGGTTTACGAGCCGGCGGTGTAGCTGCAGTTAGAGACGAGATTTAACGGTGACTTCTACGGGGTGCGTTTCCTTTGCTTTTCTCCTCTTTATTTCCTTTCATTTGCTACTATCTTTGTCTCTCTCTCTCTCTCTCTCTCTCTCCCTCCCCTGCTCTTTTTTACATAGTTACAATACTCGATACTCGGCGTGCAATTTTTTCCTTCTTTACTATACCCACTTCAATTATTTTTGTCTCTTTTTCTCCTTCTTATTTTTTTTTTTGTTTTTCTTTTTTTTTTTTTCTTTTTTTTTTTATTACCATCATTATATTATTTTTATTAATTTATCTCGCTATATAGCATTGTTTTATCTCCCGTTCATCAAAAGTAATGGCATTTCTTTTTCGAGCAGGTCTTAAAATAATGCAGAAGAAAAGAGACGAAAAAATTACATTCGACTTCGATTTAAGATACTTTCTTTTATCGCTATCATTAATAGCTCGTACGATCGGTTTCGATAAAAAATTTTCGATATCGGAGAGATTCTCTTCGTCGAAAACATTTGAGGAAATCCTGACCTTCGTTTACCCTTGAGAGTCAACAATTCCCGGAACGAAAGCTTTGGAATTCTCTTTCAGTTCAGCTTACTAATAAATACATCGATCATAAATTTTGCATATTATTTATTTATCGTACTTGTAGCAGTATCACACACGGCAAGATCGTCGAATAAAAAAAAATGTATCTCAAAGATATGTACGTCGACGATAACGTTTACATTCTCCTTCTTATATTCTCCTGCGAAAAAATTAAATCGACTCGTAATTACTTAAACGACCGTAATGACAACTGCAAAATATTGCGTCATTCGTTTTGCCCAAATAAAAAAGAGAAAAAGAGAACAAGAAAAAAATCGCATTACTCATTTGGATGACCTAATATAATCCTACTTATGATTTTGTCCGTATTGAGCTTTCGGTCCATGAAAATAAACTTTATACCTCTCTCTCTCTCTCTCTCTCTCTCTCTCTCTCTCTCTCTCTCTCTCTCTCTCTCTCTCTCTCTCTCTCTCTTCAAAATCTTCTCATCTCTTTGCCTTTACACGGTCCATGGACAAGCGTCATTTCTCGGCATAAGCCGGCTCGGCTTAATGTTGTTTTAATTAAGTAGGCGGTTAGCCGAAAAGAATGTCGAGAGTCGGTACTTTCAAACTCGTCGTCGTTGTCGTTTCTCCTTCTCTATTTCGAGAGTTGTGCTCGTAAGAGAGCGAGTCAGCATGTGTTCCTCGTATGTTCAGACGCGATGGACGATTTCGTTTGACTAATCGCCGTCTTTTCAACCTCGCCTAGACTCCCCTCCCACTCACATCCCTCTCTCATACTTCTTATTCTTTTTTCCCTTCTGCTTAGTTGTCGTCATCTTCGTCGTCGGCGTCGTCGTCGTCGGCGTCGTCGTCATCTCGTCTTCCATTTCTACCTCTTCTACTACTTCTACGTCCTCGTCCTCGTCCTCGTCTTTCTCTTCTTTTTCTACTTCTTCTCACGATGCGGTTAAACTCGGAGGAAATCGCGATTTCCCATCTGAACTCCCCTTCCATGGGACACACCGTTTAACGACAAAAGCGTGGACGGGTACCTAGTAATTTGGATCGGGTCTACGGAGAAAGCGAGAGATGGTAGCTTTACAAACGTAATGGTGTGCTTCTACTTCGTGAGTTCGCATGAATTCGTTAACTATCTACATATTATTACGAAGCGTCTCTTGCATAAAGCTAGGTTCTAATTACAAATGACAATGTTTGTCGTACGCTGTATCCTTTCGAACGAGGGGGAAAAAACAAAGAAAAAAAAATAACAGAAGGAAGGAAAAATAGAGAGAAAAAAAGGGGAAAAAAACGGAAGAGAGAATTGATAAGAATCTTACGATTAAGCGGTAAGGATTTCACGCGAGTTCACCGATTTGATCGTCTCTCTTTGATCATTGAGTACGGACAAAATGGCGGCGTAAGTAATCAGCAGCGTTTCTCTAGGAAATTATCCGTGTCGAGCGAAAACGTCAGACACGTTCCTTTATCGAGACGATCTGAAAGAGAAAAAGAAAAAAAAAAGAATGATCTTAAGGTCGAGACTTCACTACCGGAGTTTGATATTTCGACAACGTTGGTACCCAATTTTATGCTTCGCCGGAGCGGGTCCATTTGATGTTTACAAGATACCAGGTGTATCCCTCGAACATTGTTTCCGTGAATTTACCAAAAAGAAGAAAAAATGATAACGCGGTTAATAACGCCTCCTTCATTTCGGAACGATTGTTGTTGCTTGAGGAAATGATAATGAGAGGAATTAAAGATCCATATCGAATAAAATAATTCTGCATGTTTGTCTACGTCTACCTTTCTTATGTACAAGAACTACCCCTAAAGGTATACGATTAAAGATTAAAAAAATTACTTCAATAAGAAATTTTTAAGTTGATAGACCATTAAAAAATTCTTAGACAATTTTATCTACTACTTTGAAGCATTGAATTAAAATCATTCGAATAAAAAGAAAATTACAAAAAAATAAAAAATTTATCAACAATGTAAAAGCTACTCCATCTGAAGTAAAAACACATGTAGCTCTATAAATAGTAGTTGTACGATACTATCGTTTTTTCTAAAGATTCCTACAATACTTTAAGTTGCTAAAACAGTTTACTTCCTTTATCGATCAATAAAGATAAAACGAGACCTTGCTTATCAACTCTTACTCATGAAGGAAACTGTATTATCGTTCTTTATATGTGCTGCAAGTTGATTAGTGCTTCCCTCTATAATTCGAAGTCAGTGTGTAAAACTTACAGTGTTTTTAGTGTATTGTTATTAATCGTAATTATAAAGTAATTCATCGAAGTTGCGTAACAATACTATTATTTGAAAAATGTTTTCTACGAATTTATGAGTAGTCATCGTATTTACTCAATTCTTTTTATACACTTTCTAAATAATATTTTTTCAGTAAACTGCGCAGCGATACGATTAAAGAAAGAAACAGGAAGGAATTTCTTAGAGAATTATTTCTTAGAAAAATAAAATCGACTTTCTCCGATCGTAAAACAATGATAATTCGAAAAAAAATCGAACTAGTGTTATACCGCACGAGAAAAATCTATAACTGGGTAAATGGAAGATTTAGAAACGCTTAAAAATTATAACATTTTGAAGTATTAGAGGAACATTCGTATAAGTTTATTTAAATGCTCAAGAAATATTAAAATATTTAAATACAATATAATGTTTCAGCCAATCGAAAGGTAACAATAATATAATCATTGTAACTGAATGACTATATCTAATTTATATATATATATATATATACGTGCATATATGTATATATATATCTGTAAGCTGCAGTTGAATATATATCAATAAAAATCATTATTATTGCGCCTCCCAATTTTCATCCTTCACACCCGTCCTGCAGCTACTAGGCATTACGTTAGATCGTAATTAACATTTACAGGTCGTGCAAACGCAATTGCCGGTTGTCTTGCAACAGCAACAACATTTCTCTGAAAGGAGAAAAGAAAATGAATTTTATTAATTAGTATATGCAAATGTTCGACGTACTACTTAAGTCGATGTTAAACTTCGAGTCTATTTTTTTGTTAAATTTAATTATTGTAAAATGTCGATGACGGAGAAAAAGAGAGAAGCTATGTACGAGAGAAGAAGAAAATACATCTCGTGGAGATACAACGAACTCGCATTAGAAACGGTCACGGTTACTCGGCCGTTGCTCGAGATGAAAAGGAAGCGTACAGTCGCCTTCAAAGTCTTAACACAGCATTCCTATTGTGCATTGTGGCGTGACGTAATTTTTTAAAGTCGATAGTTCGTATCTCCGATCGACTTAACCAAAAGTTCTAACTAAACTCGATAACGAAATGTTATTGTTAAAATTTCGTAAGAGACTCGAAGTTAACGACAAAGAAACTATTTTTAATTTTAAAATACCTCCGGAACTTGTATCACTGCATTTACAATTATCGCATTTGCAGTCCTGGCATTTTTCTGGAACAAATATGAATCATTTTTAATTACGCGTTAAATAAGAATTTTTAAATAGTTTTCGAAGGAATATACATTTTTTACGCATTTATATATATATATATATATATATATATATATATATAGTTATTTGAAAAAATTTTTTAAATATTTAAATAAATCATTCGTGTAACTTAAACGTTAGTTTAAATATACATATGTGCATGCGATAAATTTATTAAGAGAAAAGATTTTTTATTTAATAATGAGACGAAAGGAAAAAAGAAAAAGAAAAGTTGATCTCTATGAAAAAAAAATAATCTCTTTCTAGAAATGGATTAATAATTAACAAAATATGTTTTGTTCGAATGAATATAATAATACATTTACTTATATATTCTACTATTTTATTTTAAATTAGATCAAAATTATCAAAGTAACTGTATTGCCATCGTCGTCGTCGTTGTCTACCCGGAAGTGTAGATTCACGCGTTCGTTAAAAGTCAAGTGAGAAGGCAACCACAAAATTAATTGAAGCGATCGTTGACCGTCCTCACTACTTTATCGAGTAATAGATCTTAATGAAAGAACTTCGATGATACGTGAATGCATCGGCGGACATGTTAATACCCATCGAAATTCCCCCTCGTTCGATGTACATGACGTGTCACAATTCTACACAATAAAATTATTATTAAATTCCTTTCACGGTTGATTCTCGATATTTTATTCTTTATTTTCTTTTTTTTCTTTACGCGAAATAAATTCCTCGATTAAATTTCATCTTGTTGAAATTCAGATCAACTTATTTCCAACACAAATTTTTCATACGTTTCTTTTGCATATATTAATTAACAAAATGTATATATTTATATACGTTATATAATTAACAAAAATGTGTATATATATATATATAAAAAATATATATTAGATATATTAAAAAATATATATATAAATATATAAAATAAATATAAAAAATATAATATTAAAAGATATATATATATATATATATAGAACGATTTATTAATATGATTCAATATGATTTTTTTTAAATTAATTATTATTTAAAAAAAAAATTGTAGAAAATATTACGTAATTCAAAATAATATTTTGTTGAGTCAATAAAAATTATTCCGAAAGGAAACTTACTGTTAAAATAAATGTTATAAATAGTATCGGACTCATCGTACATTAACCTCATTTAAATTCGTATATATACTCATACACTTGCATATGCATATATATATATATATATATATATATATATACTTATGCATATATGTAGAATGAAAAAAATATATAATACAAAAAAAACCGATCGCAGTATTATATACGTAGTTAACGTATCTTTGTTTACACGCGATTAACGTAACACGATATTCGTGAAATATTTTTTTACAAGATAAGAATTTATTTTCTATCGATAGAAATGTATTTGTTTATATTTATCGGCAATATTTAAAAGCGATAAAAAAGAAAAAAGCTTTAAAAATCGAATTTAATGTGCCGTCTGCGACGAGAAACAATTGCGTCAAATTATTGTAAAGTCACGTCACATGGAGAAAGATTGTTTAGTCATTTTCCAAATAGAAATAATGACTAATACATTTACGTAATTTTCGATTAGCTCCGAGTAAGAGAAAAAAAAATAATAAAACAAAATTCAATATCTAAATCGAAATAAAAACAATTCATTAAGACAATGCGTTTCAACGATTAATCCATTCGAATAGAAAAATAAAAAATAAAAAACAAAAACGTTCATTCATAAATCATAAATGATCAAAATATAACAACAAATTTTGATTTTACTTTAACAAATATTACGATCTAAGTATATATATATATATATATATATATATACATATATATATATATATATATATATATATATAAGATATAAAATAAAAGAATAAAGTAAAATAATGAAATAAAATAATTTCGTGCCATCGCAGTCTTACGAAAAGATTGTTCTGCGATTTCGTATTAGAAAATTTGTAAAAAAAATTTCAAGAAGATATTCTCACCTTTGCATTTCTCGCAGCACGGTCCTGGCATCTTGTCGATGTATTTATTGTCTTTCGAATTTATTTGGAAATATTATACGTATGTAGAACGTCTACGTCGTTGTTCGATACTGTCTTAACAGCATAGCGTCGGTGCCGTCGAATATATCGATCCTCCCCCACTCCTGATACGAGTACTGAACGCTTTCGTCGGCAAGTGCAACCGGCACTACTGACGTGCCATGCGCAACAACCTGCAGGGCCGTGTGTAACTCACGTGACCATTGGCACAAGTAGTTGGGGAAGGGGAAAAGAATCAGTCGCAATATAACTTATTTCATTGACGCGCGACCTTTCGTACGCGACTCTTTGATTATCGTCAGCTTTGTTATTCGATCGTATCATTTTTTTCACTTTTTTCACTTTTTTCTTATTTTATTTATTAATTCTTTTTTTTTTAATCAAATTTTTTTTTACCTCATTGCGATTATATTGTTTCTTTATTTTCTTTCTATTTTTACTTAGGTTTAAGAGATTTTTTCTTTTTCTCTTTTTTCTTTTTCTCTTTTTTCTTTTTGTATTCCATTATAGAAGTTTGTTATTGAGATTTATTCGTGATGGAAATTGATAATGGACCGATGATTCCTGAGATAAAATACTCAGTGAGATTTATTTATAAAATATGATTTATATTAAATTTCGGAAGTACGGATATCGGTTCTTATTATTATTATTAATTACATTCTCTGTAGTATATATATATATATATATCTATATATATATATTACGATTAGTTTAAAATTGTAAACGTAGAGAGATGATACTTCGAGCTTCGATATATAAGATATTCTTTATAACTTATCTTAACGTATAAACATTTATGCGCATATTTTATAATACAAACGAGATATTACAATGACAAATATTTGAGATGATCCTATTGAGTATAATTCGTAATGAGATTCGTCCCGATATTATTACGAATCGAAATATTAAAAGAAAACATTGTACTCTATCTTAGAAAATAGTCATGGTATTAAATCGGTTTCTCTTTTTTCGAGATACACCAATATACTTATCGATTTTGATTAGAGAGATTGAAAAAAGAAAAGAAATAGATAATTTCAGTGGAAACGTTGTCAGATAATTCTGACCTTGGCTAACCCTCATATTTTCCCTATTCGATGTACGGACCATGAACGAAATAATTTCTTGGACGATTTATTTTTTAATTCTTTTCCATGAGCGATTTGAATTTCTAACGAAGCTCCATTGTTCAATGCCAACCAGGTATGTACTTCGTTGCTCGCAGCTGATACGCCTATAAATTGATAAACAGACGTTTCAAACATAACGTCGATTCAACGATTTAACCATTAACAAGTGCACAAGTAACAAACCTAATAGTTCGTGCAACGTGATACGCCGACTTGCCAATAATTCCTTACTGGCACCTCTAATCTCGAATATGAGTAAAGCTTGCCTCGGTACGCTGTCACTTTCTATATGAAAATCTATACTGAATTGTGGATTTGGCATTGCCGGTAATAATCGTGATTTTGCTATTGTTTTACCGGCATTAGCGGAGGATGACATTTTCTCTGGACTGTTGCATCTGAAAACGAGAATGGAAAAAAAAAAAAAAACAGGCGTATCCATATCAATATCCTTATCGCTCTTGATATTTACTTACGAACGAATGATATGATATAAGCTATCGTTGCTTACGTTTGAAATTTAACTCGACAATATAGCTGAGCAATGTGGGCTACGTGAAGTCCCTGTGCTTGCAAAACTTTGCCCTCCACTCCTGAATATCTCTCTCTGGTGCCATTAACGATTTTCAATTCTATAACAGATAAAAAATATTTTAAATACGATAGGAAATATATAAACGCAGGATCGAACGAAATATTTTATACGTTTCGTCGTGTCTCGTTTTGTTCGCATGTATTGAAAAAAGGAAAACATATTTTGATATCTCTATGTTGAACGAGCATAAAACGAAAAACGTTTTCGTTCTATCCTGTTTATATTCGATCTTCGTTAATGTAATATAATCGCTATAATATAACACACACGCGCGCATATATATATATATGTATACATGATTCACCATTTGGTCTTATTCGTAAACGTGGACTAGGCTGTCTTATTCTACCAAGCATATCAGGTTGCGAAACAGCATGTGCTAAACCAGCTCCTTGTAACAATTCCGTAGCATCAGCTTCTCCACCACCCCTAGGTTCTAAACTCAATGTAATACCCTTGCTTTCGTTTTTATTATCTTCTATATTTACTTCCGAACGGAATCTGCGGAGTTTCAATCCTCTCTTGACCTATAATTAGAGGTAACAATATATTTAGATACATCGAGATGAATATCACATTTACCTTTTGTTTCATAACGCGAAAGCTATTGTACTGTGGTAGCTTCTTGCCAAAGTTTTGTTCGGGACTGGGTGTTAAACTATGATGGGACGATCGTCTTTCCCTTATTTTTGGAGCGTCGGCCTCGTCGACTACATCGGTGATGGTTTCATTGACTACTCTGGACATCCAAGAATTTTGAGTACCGTTCATTTCGTTTGATTCTTTACTCGTTGTACTGATTTTATCTATTTGAAATAATAATATAATAATAATAAATGAATTGGATATTGTAGGGTAGATTTGTAGGCACATCTCGTATAACCTTGAATCTCATTTACACATGTATCGTAAAGCTTATACTCATTGATTCATAAGATCATAATATTTACATAAATTGACACATATTGAACGAATGAGAGTCAAGGTTATACAGCAAGCTTATTTATCATTTCAAATGTTTGTTTTGATAGAAACGTTCATATTACCAGATTGATTGGACGTCGTAGGTTTGAGTAAAGTAACAGTACGTGGAGGTGGTGGTGGTGGGATAACAGGATCCAGATGTAACTTCATTTTAGATTTTTCCATCGATGGCCTTCTTATGATATTAGATATTGATTCAGCTTCGATGTTGTAACGAGAAGAACCCTCGCTCGCATTACTGGCTGCGTACGTGCTTTGGGTCTGAAATAAAGTAAATGGATAAGTAAAGGTAACGAATAAATATTATGGTGTTTACATTTTTTGTAATTTTCTATACCTCATATTCCTCGGAGAGAACTTTGATTTTCAGCTCAACAGATCCCGTTTTGGTTCCCTTTAACGTGAACCAATGAGACTGATCACTGTTGGAAAGTTTTCTTATGTCGTCGAGAGTCAATGATACTTTACCCAAATAATCTTTCATACCAAAAGTGTCATGATCCCATAAGACCTATAGAAAATATCAAAGTTTTTCAAGAAATTTCTTTCGTCGTCATTATAAATTATGTTATTATTATGATAAAATATACGATGATTATTACAATATCTAAACTTTCTCCTGAGCGAGGTAGACCCATTATGGAGCTTTCATCCCAACATGGATTCAACGTTTTTTTCTTTATACTACTTTTGTACTTTGTCTCGTTATTTAATTTGAGCTCACAGAATGGATCGCTAAAGCCATTTAAATCTTTCGCAACTAAATCCTTAGCGCGTAACAATGTCACTTCCATTAAGCCACTTCCAGTGGATAGAAGACTCGATATATCGGAAGAAGCAGGGTCGACGTCTTTGTGAATTAATAATAATTTCTAAAGAGAACGTAAAAGATGTTATAAATAAAACATTGTGTGTTGACATATTCATAGATCAATTCAGATTAGTGTCAATGATTGATACAAACTATGCACCAAATAATACATGCAGTACGGAAAACAAAGTATTATGTTCAATGAACAAAAATATTTGATGTTGAGTACAACATAAAAAAAACATAATGAACAACACAACAAAACATAATAGATGACATAACAAAATAAAAAATCATTAAATTTTTATATATTTATGAATGTATATATAACTGATTTTCATGTGCTATTTAATATAATGTTATAATAATTTTAAAATATATATTAATACGTTTCCAAAAAATGTATCAAATGTAGGGTAGTAATGTAATTAAATATTCAAAAACTAACAGCTTGTTGCATCCAGGGTAAACTATTTCTCTTTGATTTCGGTTCATCATCCGACGCAACGGGAACCATACTGCTTCTTCGACTGGTAACTACTTGTTGTACACTCTTTACAGGATAAAATAATATGGAAACCGTCATGGTGGAAATACTGTTTGTACCATTCAGAGTTAATTCTTTTCTAAGTACCCACGTTGATTCCTTAAAAAGATTTTAACATATATATAATAAACAATGTAATTTCGTTGAAGTAATTTTGTTGAAACAATTTTGTTATATATTATATAAATCACAATTCACCTGTGATAATGACATCATAGCAAGTCCAAGCATATCCGAATCACAAGACTTTGATATATTCCAAGAATATATAACAAAGCTAAGACAAACTTGAGTATAATCTTGTACGAGAAACTGTGCTCTACATTCCCAACTCGGAGAGGTAGTATTACGAACGTAGTGTGTAGTTTTCACCTTTGAAGTAAATTGTTCTACGTATCATCTGATGACACTTTTATTTTTAATATAACAAAGTGTCTCTCTGTGTATATGTCTACAACTTACCTTCTTTCGATTATTAAACAACATACAGTAAGGATTGCATTGTGAACTATCACAGTTAAGATTCTCCGATGAATGGATATAAACCACTAGGACACCTAAAAAATATTTAATGTGTATCATATCAAAAAATTTATAGTGTCGTCAAATTTGACAAAAAAAAAGAAAGAATTACTGAGAATTCTTTCTTTTTTTCTCTCTCTCTCTCTCTCTCTCTCTCTCTCTTTCTCTTTCTCTCTTTAACTTTCTTTCTTTCTTTTTTTTCTTTATCAAATTATTTCTAATGAGTGAAAAGTTTTTGCGCCGTGCGTCGAATAGAAAAAAATGAAAAGTATAAGAGATCATGCTCGAAAGCCACACTTATTACGACCGACTTTAACATCGCATATTATTTTTACCTGATTTCTGTGCTCGAGAGAGATACTTTCGTGTCACTGAAAATATCAGATAGTGTAGTACGTCTAATACTTTAACCACGGTCTATGACAATTTTACACGTATTGCTCCTTTCTTTTTATCAATTTATTCGTATCAATAAATTTTAATGTATCGATTAATATCACATAAATAGATTATAAATAATTCACCTGCATTGTGTAACATGTCTTCGGTTAATTCAGGTCGTGGCAAATCCGGCTCCAAATTAGGAATGGGCGTATACTCTAATCGAGCATTAATATTTGGAATGTTTGAACTGCTACGAGAAGGTTTCTTTTGTTGTAGTACGGTTTCAACACTGCCACGATTGAAAATATCAATAATTATTATTTTTAATAATTATGAATAAATATCTATCTTAATTAAGTAATCAGCGACACTGTACTTACATCTGAGAATTCTCCCAATTGTAAACACCGAGTGCTAATTCAAATTGCGCTAAGGTGATGGTACTGACGAGCCTCTTCGTCTTCAATTTGATCATGATCCTTTCATTATCCAATGGTCCAACAAGAAACGAAACATCCTCGGTCCATGTTGAATTCAGATGTGACGTGACACGACGTTGATCTCCTACGGTCACTACCAGCCACCTTACTTCATCCCCTATGATAGCTATGCAAAATAATGAAAACAAGGTTGAACGTTCGTCGGATTTTTAAGAAACTCCTTAAAAAAAAAAACAGATTTAACATTCTACGTACGTGGTGAACCATTTTGACTCAATACAACAGTTAGTACACCTTGCGGTATCGAATTAGCCAAAGAATCCAATACAGGGCCAGGTCTTTCCTGAGCTCTTAAATTCAATTCCAGATGACCCGGATCAACGAGCCAACTTGCCAAAGCATCGGTAACTACAGCATGTATCCAGGTCTTGATTAAAGGTATCTCCATCATCTGCACGGTTCGTAGAATTCTCACGCTGAACCAAACGTCCGGTTTCTCCAAGAAGCTCATGCTAAGGCTGGTCGCGTGTGGAAACGGTGCCAGAGAATTCAGGGTCAGAGTGGCGAGAATCGTTCCGGAGAGAGACAGCTTTTCCACGGCCATATCGACGTCCATGCCAATGCTTTAAAAAAAAACACACACACACACACACATACACGTACATACACCATGAGAAAAAAAAGAGAGATATATGTACATATACATATACATATATATATATATATATATATATATATATATATATATATAAAAGAAAGGAAAAAAAATGGTCACTTTATAATCGTATCGTATCGTAAATCAGGATGAAAATTTACACCAATCGAATCGTTCGGGGTATTAATTATATCGGGATTTACGTAGTCGTAAATTTACCCCTTCCCAAAGAGACGGGATGCTATGAGCATGCGAAATTGCTCGCAGTCCAATCGTACATCGGCCTCGATTGATAGTTTTCTCTCTCCTGGATGACCGTCCAACGTTTCATCCTCGCAACTATATTCCAGAGTCCTCACGCGTGTTACATATGGTGTTTGCTCGCCAAGAGTAAGTTCCCGTAACTCTAACGGTCCTTAAACAATATATCCACGAGTCCATGAAAAAAAAAAAAGAGTAATTCTCTGTCCGAATCCTCATGGGAAAAATATTCTCTTAAAAAGAGAGAGAGAGAAAGAGAGAGAGATAGAGAGGGAAAAAGAAAAAAACAACAAGAGAAAGAAAAAAAGAACTTGACTCAACTTACCCAATATACAAGGTTTGGCTTCGTTCAACAAAGGCTCTAGACGTTCCTTAGCTAAAGAAAATATACTGGCCGCGCTAAATCTCCACCTGAAATTAGAACAAGAAAACGTGTTTAATTATTGAAACGTTCTACTTCCAATTAACTGACGTGAAATGTACCGCGTGAAAATTTCAATTACGAGAGTAACGACGATACATACCTAGTCATAATAACTTTACAGCACCCTGACTCGTTTAATTCATGAAACATCGCAATTTCATTTCTTAAGTGTTTCTTCAACGAACTATATATATATATATATATATATATATATATATATATATATATGTTTCGATTAGAATTCAACACGATGGCTTTCGCGATCGTAGCTACGTAGTATTAGTTTTAATATATCAACGATATTCTATTATTAAATCGAAATGAGAAGGGGAGGCTTTAGTTATTTCAGTTCTCGAAGGCATGGAAACGAAAAATAGAATGGGGGAAAAATGAGATTATGTTAAGTCCCTGATGAAATTCCAATGAAATTTTTTTGATACGATTATCCAAGACAAAGTATATCAAGTGAATTTGTAATATAAGTTTTTGATAGGATTAAACCTTCAACTATATAGAAATCCGATATAAGAGTACGATGTATCGATAGCCCTGATCACGGTCACTTTACTCTCGCCATTCTACGATAATGAATTCGTCTCATTAACGTAACGTTCCTGTTAACAGCAAACTGTGCAAACAACGTCTCGTTCTATAGCGTTACCACAACTTACATACATGATGTTCTTGCAAATTGAACGGAAATCTATATATTTTTACGAGATAAAAATTAAAACGATAAATCTAAACGATCTAGAAATCATTCTAATTGACATTGCCAACGCGTTCGTGTTGATTAGTAATGATAATGTTAATATTGATAATTTTTTTACAAAAGTCGAAAAAAGTTAAGAGACAGGACCAACCACGAAAATGCATTCTATATGCTGCCACGTGATCGAACCATTCGAGCTTGTATACGCGTTACATATCGTTGTTAGACGTGACTCGGCCAGGAACGTTCTTCTTGCATTTGTGTGTACTCTTTCGATTTACTACTTTCTCTCGTATGTGTATGTTTCTCAAGTAGAAGAGAACCGAGGGACGGGTGTCCAGGAATGTACGAACAGGCCTATCAACTATCCAAATAAGTAGTACTCTTTCCAGTCCCATTCCCTCGCGGTCTGCTCTAGCTGCTTCGACACTCCAAGAAACGAGAAAATCTTGCTTACTATCGAGCGTATATTAAGTATGTACATTCTCAACGATATATGTATGTATGTATATAAAAGGAGCCCTAATTAAATCAATCAAAATCAAAATGAAAATCTAACAAATGTTCCCAATGATCTTTATCGTCCTTATATTACGTTACATTTTTCATTTTATCTAGACCTCTATAAATAGTCATAAAGATAAGACCCGTAATATCATCGAGCGTGACTATGTGGTACAAAATTTCTAACGATTTCTAATCTTCTATAAATTTCTATTTAATTGATCGAATGTTCAACCGTATGTAACAAATACGTAGTTATTGTAAACGCTTATATATTTGTATTTGTTTTATGTGTTATTTATTTATTTATACATAAGATACATATATATATATATATATATATATATATATATATATATATATATATATATACGTATCTATGTACTTTCTCGTCATCATTGGAATCGATTAGGTCGAGTATCATCCTCCATATACGATACTCTATATCATTTTCATCGGTCCCATAAGTTTCGAGCGTTGAGCAGCAGTTTCATTTCGTTTTGTCAACTGCCCTGCAGCTCTCTCGCGGTCACCGATTCTCTTCTCGTCGATGTGTGGGAGAAACGTGAAAGGCAATGGGTGTACGCGCGAGGAATGTGGAATGTTTACAAATGCCTATACAGTACTCATTCTCGAACGAGAGGTTCGTTCACCTATTCTCCGACTATACGACGATTGTGTTAGTGCGGACCCGGTAGAGCACACGGTATATAGCTATATTATATCTGTGATGTTCACGATCGCCTGCAATTATCGCGATATGCAATTATTTTAACCGCGCGGAGGGAACTCCTATTACGATTTACGGTCGTAGGAAAGCATAATCGTAGTAGTAGACTACTAAAACAGAGAATTTTCTATACCGAGTGAAATCACCTGACGTAACTCCTTGCAAATGTCTACGTACGTTTTTCATTTCTTTTTTCTTTTTACTTCTCTACTTTTTTTTTTTTTTTTTCTTACTTTTAACAACTTCGAAAGAGATCGATTAATAAAAGGAGCGATTATATCTATCTCGAAGAACGATTTCATTGGATGCAATTTTTATTTGTTTTGTTCCTTTTCTTTTTCGACACTTTGATTGATATCACCATCGAGGTACTCCGTAACACAAGTCATGTGACTCCACCCTCTAATACGCATACTCAAACTTTATGTTAAATATCGATTACACAACGTAACTCTCTATCGCGATCAGATTTATTTCGCATATGAAATAATATCGATCAGATTCGAAATTGTAAGAAAAATAAACGAACGTAATATCGATTGTAAAAATTTAGATTTTGTAGAGTATTCCATTCGATCGATATTTACCATCTGTTGAACAATAAACTAAGCCATTCGGCCGTTTCGTCTTTGTGCAAGGCACGTCTTCTTCTTAAGTTGGACAGTTCGTATTGTAGAGCCGTTTGAAGTAGACGCGATATTCTCGCCTTCATGATTGTACCAACCAATGCCAAAACTAGGACCAACCAGGCTAATGACAGACCGGTTGCTCCGATTATCCAGGCGATCGTAAGAGCCAAGCCGAGATATAGAGCACCGCGTATCGCTTCCGCATCTCTCTGAAAAAGAAAGGAAAAAGAAAAAAAAAAAAGAAAAGAAAAAAAGTAAAATTAATTTAATCTCTTGACGAAGCTTCGAAGAAACGAACGAAGTGTTTCGTTTTATTCAAACTCCGATTCGTTTTAACCATTTCAGTTAACTAAAAAGAAAAAAATTACGTGACATAAAAATTACATATCTTGTAAATTTTATTCTAATAATATTTTTTATTACACGAAGCATGCGTTTAGTTATTACTCGGACTTGAAGAAAAATATGAGAAACTTCGTATATATACGAAGTAACTAGTGATTTCACAGTGATAGAATGAAGTAGAATTGGAAAAGTAAATATTTTTCCAATGATATAGAAAATAACGAATATATTCGTTCGCGATCGAGTTGAAGAAAACGCTTCGTGTAGTTATAATAGACGGTGAGTCGAATCGAAGAAATTCGAGAGTAAAATATAACAGATAGTTAGTTAAAAATCGAAAATACATAGCACCTTTGATGGCCATCTACATAAAATTCTTTTCTCCTTCTCTTTCGCAGGATGTAGGACACGTTTTCGTTCGTGTCACACGCAACGTTGCGTGCTTTCTCGCAAAAGGGTTCTATGACGTCATAGAAGGAACGTCATTAACCTTAGAGCACGGTCGGACCAAGTTGGTCTCTATTTATCGGTGATCAGGACAAATGATTGAAGTCGAGTCTTTCTCGTTGTTCAAAAAAAAAAAAAAAATAAGAATAAATAAAAAAAAAAAGTAAAAGAAATAAGTAAAAAAGAAAATGAAAAAGAGAGAGAGAGAGAGAGAGAGAGAGAAGAAAAAAAAACAAGGGAAAAAAAGAGAGAGAAACAAAGAGATCGTATATTCCACCGTAATACAATCGTAAAAAGGATTATAATAGTGTAATTAATCAAAAAAAAAACGATATTATTCATGTCGGACAATTAAAATCGTAAATCCTTTCGTTAACTTCGCTACGTAGATACGTATGTGTAGATCTTGTATACGTGTAAATACGTACGTATCCACGAATTTAATGTAGGTGAGTTAAATCGTATAAACGCGATCTGGCATTAAATTGAATTTTTTTTTTTTTCCTTTCTTTTTCTTTTCTTCTTTCTCTCTTTTTTTTTTTTCGACGAGAGTGAACAACGAAGCGAGATTATTTCTCAAAAATGAGGACGCGTAACTTTGCGAGGTGGCACAAAAAGGACGAACGATCTTATACAGGCAAGCGAGGCGCATAAATCCGAATGACAGGCGCAATGACGAATGTCGCGCTGAAATTTCGTGAAAGTTTGCAATTATGCGTACATCATGAATAACTGAAGAGAGAAAGAGAGAAAGAGAGAGAGAGAAAGTGCACTCCACAAGTAGAACTTGTCTTCTCAACTCCAGATCGGTTTTCTCTCAAACGCTACTGAACCAAGGTTGAGATCTCTCGATCATAACGTCTTACCTTGCTCTTTACGCTTACGGATCTCTGCCCTTGACGATATCGAGATCTACACGTTAAATATATCGCGTTACCTCACTGGAATTCGATTTCAAATGTGAAAAATGAAGAAAAAAAGAAGTAGATGAAAATAAAGAAGGAGGAAGCAAAAGGAGCATTCGCAGAAAGAAAGAAAAAAATAGTTGAAAAAGATCTTATCGATCAAGATCACGATCTAACAGTTTTTTCGACGCCTCTCTTCGATGAATGAACGACTCGAAGCGATATTTATTTTTTTTTTCTTTTTTTAAGAAACACCGATGATCTTGATATCTTCGAAGATAATATATTCAGTCTTAAAAAAAAAAAAAAAAAAAAAGAAAGAGAAAAGAGAGAAAAAAAGGAAAGAATTATTTCTCTCTCGTGCTTTCTCACTCTAACGGTAGATGCGAAATTTATTTGACGGGTGTTTTCATAACAAATAAAGTTCGATGATATATAAAATATGAATGATATCTAACGTTTTACAAGTTTGGTTTTTCTAACATTATTTACGGCTTAGAACAATATATAGTATATTTTCTCGACGTAAGAATAGGGAGTAGGGAGAAGTAAAAAAAGATAAAAAGAGACACAGAGAGAAACAGAGAAAGAGAGAGAGAGTGGGGGAGAATAAAAATAAAAGTTCGTACACATGATCATCGTTGTACCCATCGCGTTTCTTCGACTTTACGCAATAGTAATTCAAACTGTCCTGTCAAGAGTGCAACATATCATTAATTAGAAAGTCGTACAATGTTAAGAAAACTCGTAAGACCGTAAAAATAGACCACGTCTTCTTCGTGTGATACTTTACTTTAATAACACTAATAACATACTCGCAATATGTTACTCTCTAACACGCGACACAAGAATTGCATGAACGATTCGAAAGGAATCCAACGACGAAGTGATTTGTTCCTCTTTCTTTCTTTTCTTTCTTTCTTTTTTTTCGAAAATATTTGTAAAAAGAGATAACAAAGAGAAAAATACCGGGATACAGAGATACCAGTATTCTACGAAACTTTGATTGGTCGCACTATCGTCATCGAAGTTCGAACTTATATATTTTTCTTTTCTAGTTGCAAATATGTGTATATTTTTCTTTTATTCCAATATAAGAACTCTATTGTCGATTTCTATCACAAAATTTTCACAAAAGCACACCTACACTACCCGATGGTCTTACTTGTACTGGCATATCTATTTTTAAACTAGTCTCGCTTCGTACTCCTCGTACTCGGAATAAATATCTTGTCTGCGAATCTTTCCGCAAATGAATTCCAATATTATCTTTGCAAAATAGTGTTCCTTTAGGAAAATTGTCGACACACAAGTCTTATCACGAGAGTCGCTCAACCAAATGATATTAAATTTATTCTTCCATTTCTTTTTCTATGTCTCCCACGTACATTATTTCCGCCATAATCGATGATAACAAAAAGCAAAATACAAGGTATCAAAGAGAAATGTCTTTTTATAAATTTTGTGCTGAAATGAAAGAACAAAAAACATTATATAAAAAAAGAAAGAGGAAAAGAGGGGAAAAAAAAGAAAAAAGGAGGAAACGTGTAAAAAAAAAAAAAATACGTAGGTGTTACGTATGAAAGAAACGAGTAGTTAAAATAAGAATATTATCGGTATATAAGGGTAACAACCGATTCTTGCTAAGTCAACGGATAAGGAAGGAGGTAAGAAATTAACGATAAAAATCAGTTGAAACTCTCACGGGTGTCGTACCGGAAAGCATTGTCTCCGGTACTTCCCACACATGAAAGAATAATTCTCTCTCTCTCTCTCTCTCTCTCTCTCTCTCTCTCTCTCTCTCTCTCTCTCTCTCTCTCTCTCTCTCTCTTTCTCTTTCTCTTTTGACAACCCTTAAATGCAACTTTCCGACGTGGCATCCATTTTGATCTGCATTCGTTATTAAGGCCGATGAACGTACGATCTAACGCTCACGTTATATTTTTAATACCTATAAGCATTCACAAATGTATCTCTACCACTTCGTTTCGTAAATAAATAACGAGAAAAAAAGCAATCTGTTGGAGAAGTTAATTCGGTCGTAATTTATAAAGAAAAGAAAAAGCGGAAAATAAACTTGAATAGAGAAAAAAAAAGAGAGAGAGAGAGAGAAAAGAAAAGCGGAAAAATTGTAACGAGTTTTACGAGCTTTATACAGTCGGATTAAGTTACCGTTGAACGATGCAACAATTTACGGTCGAAAAACCATAAAGGCACGAACCAGTAAAAAGACGCATTGTATTAATAAATAATCCAGTGACTGTGTATCGCATTGCTAATACATTACAGTTCTAATATCATAATACGATACGGTATGGTGCTAAATTCTTAACGAGCGTTTCCTTATTACTCGGAATTCCATAAATATCTTGGCACGCATCTCAAATGCTATTCATTTTTATTCGATAACGATAACTTTCATATATGTATTATATCTATATAATAGGAATTAGGACAATCATATCTGATAAGTATCGTGTGTATATCTATATATTTTTTTTATCTTTATTTGATAATTAATTTTACTAAATTTAAATGTTTCCGATTGTAAGACGACTTTTGTATAAAAATTCAATCAATGATATTTATTTATTATTTACCTGAGTTTTCTGTGCAATTGCCAATGCAAACTCTTCGTCGGGAGCAAGATCGTTTAGTGTCATATTGGCAGTTTCTCCTGCAATGCTGCATGCAGGAACACCGTTCAGGGTTTTGTTCGAAGCCCCTGCGGAAGCTAACGAAGTTTTGACGGGACTTCCGCCTCCAACGACTTCGCGCTTCCCTGAAAACAATAACGTAAGATGTTAATCAAGTTCATTCAATAATCTTGCGAACATCGTCAAATTAATGTACGCAGTTTCTCTTATTTAAAATAATTGTTTACGATTTCATGGTTTCAACGATAACAGAACGATAATAAAAAAAACGAAAAAGAAAAAAGAAAAAACAATAATAAGCTCTAATATATTTTACATATACGATATTCATAATTTACGATTATTATTTCACTATAAATATATTTGTATATTTTGTAATTCATTGATTAAATACGTTCTAATTTCAACGAACGAATTTCTTTTCTCTCTTTCTCTTTTCTTCTTCTTCGTCCAACGCGACTCACTTAAATGTCGATATTATTGGAGGTAAGATTGTAGAAAGGAAAGAAAATAATAAAATTATATTTCCACCTTCTTTTATCGGGGAAAAAGAGTAAAGAAAACCAGTTTGTGTAGTAAAGTGAACGTCAGGTCGATCGAAGAGTTTTGCGCAAATATGTGAGAATGCAAGGACGAGCGAAGTGCCTGAACAATTAACGATGCAACCGCGAACATAATGAATTCACCCTCGCTCCTTGGAATGTCACGAAACGTCTGTTCGTTTGTTAAGACAACCAACTAAATTCCCATGGCCGAACGTGGTGATTTCGCTAGGGATATACCATCTTGCTCGATATATTAACCAACGATCAACTTTTTGACGTAATGATGATCGAAACGTTGCACCAAAGTTTACTGATAGATAATCGACGAAAGTTATCAAAACGATAACACTGAATGTTACTGATACCACCTGTTACCTGATAGACAGCGATACTTTAAATGAAATGCCAGAAGATATCCATCGGCGTAATGCACTAAACGGAACAAGGAAAGATAATCGACGACGTGGCCTTGACATTATGAAGACACCTTAGACAGAAATTTATATCGTAACCTTTTCGCCTTTCATCATTTAAAACGATAACGACGATCTTTTGTTTTGTTGAAAATTGCTGACAAAAAGAGAAAAAGAAGAGAAACAAAAAAAAAAATTTATTGAAAAATGTTATCGAGATTGTTAGCAGTCTCGATAATTTAATAGAAAATACCGCTGCGTACCAGTCGATTCTGTTGGATTATATATACTTTTATGATGTATGTACATATATGTATACATACATACGTGACTCGTAACGCTCGTGCGTTATTAGGTGGTTTAAGAATCATGGCTTACGATATTGCGGTACTTTTCTCTCTCTCTCTCTCTCTCTCTCTCTCTCTCTCTCTCTCTCTCTCCCTCTCTCTCTCTCTCTATTTTTCTCTCTTCGTTTCTTGAAACATCTACCAAGAGTAACAATAAAAATTCTTATTTATATGGAAACACACTTCCGTCGAACTTACGTTGCAAACAATCGTTACATGATATACAACTCGTTCAACGTGTCCTGTAACATCGCGTGATGATAATTGATATCGAGTAAAGCTATACTCATAGTAAATAGCACTATACTAGGGTTTAGATCGTATACCTATATTCACTTAAGCATATATATATGTGTGTGTGTGTGTGTGTGTGTGTGTGTGTGTGTCAATCAAATGTGATACTACAACATGAATTGTCCAAGTTCGTTCTTTAACAGAATACTACACCTTGATAGTACTATACTATACTATACTACGTTCAAGTATTAACACTAAGAGGATAATGAGGTCATCTCACTCTTTCTCTCTCAATTAAATCTCCAAGCATACAGGAAGGTAAGCATATACATATATGCATATATGGAACAACGATAATTACGGTAGAGTCACTTTTATCTTATAAGCACAGTGTTCGCTCAACGGTGTTGTTCTACCTTTTTTCAGGGATGCTCCTCGCTTCAGATGCCTCGCCATGAAGGTGGAAAGTAGTTGCATTCTTTTTTTTTTCTTTTCATACAAGCAAAACTTTTCCCGTTTCACCTGGTCACTCTCTCCTTGTATTTCTCGCCATAATCGTTATGAGGTTTATCGATCGACAGAGTTAAGAAACGGGTTACACCTTCAAAATCGATCGTTCATTGTCGACACCCTTTCTTTTTCTTTTTCTTTTTTCTATTTTCTTTTTTCTTATTTTTCTTATACCAATATATATATGTATATATATGTGTGTGTGTGTGTGTGTGTGTGTATATATAGTAATACTTTGTAAACGTTAAATCGAATAGAAAGCGAAAGTAACAGGAAAGTTTATCGCAAAAGATTCTAATCGCTTTGAGAGATATCGAAATCGATCAATAAGCTATTAGCTTTATTAAATCGATTGGTTCTAATATTATAGTAAAGCTCTATACACGATGTGACAATGTCCTCGAGTTTCTTTGTTAGTAGATATATTGAAAACCGGTATCGGTAGTAGATTTAATCGAAACAATGAATACGCATCTTTATGAATGACCACATTATATATAAATGACATGTGCTTTATTATTTGTATTATTTGTATTCAAATCTTCGTCTGATAAGTTAATAAATATTATCAATTGATGATTATCAATTGAATTGTAAGCCGGGGGAAAAAGAAGAAAGAAAAATTGTACGATACTAAGAAGAAATATCAATTACGATATACTCGTTATTAAAAATAAATTATTAAAAGGATTAGCGAGATAAAACATAAAATAAAAACAGAAATGTCAATAATGGTTTCTTGTTATTCATAAAATACTGTCAAATTCTTTGAGCACTTTCGTAAACTTTTTTTTCTTTTTTATAATAAAAAATATTACGAACGAATCTCGACAGAGTATTTAAGTTTTCGAGAAGTTTTTGTCGTACACGTATATTGTATCCCACAAAATTTGGCGGGAAATATCGAAATTTCACGTTTGGTATAAGTAGCACGTTCGTACCGAAGGAGCTAGGATCAACTAGCCATAAGCTTTTTCTTTCGTAGCGTAAGAAGGAAGGATCTGTTGCGCGCTTGCGCCACCCTACCTTTCCTGGAACGGTAAACCACTTCGATCTTTTCTATATGTATATTGCAAAATAAAACTCGTCGTGCCGCAATCTAGGATTAAAATCCTTTATCCTAAAGTAAAGTATATCTATATAGTATATTATATATATATATATATATATATATATATATATATTAATCGATCCCGTACATACCCAAGTACTTTCTCATTTTAAATAATAAATTTTTTACTTAGAATTTCTTTTACATTACATTGAATTTATATTACTTTTGTATGTAAAGATTAAAAAGAAAAACAAAATTAATCTTGTATACTTTAAATTATTCTCTAGATCAATCTCTAAAAATTATTCCAAATTAAATAAAACATGAAAAAAATAATATATATATATATTCACAGACATACCGATCTATAAGAAATATTATTTATATTATAAAACATGATTGTCGTAGGATCTAAAAACGAGATAATCGATCATCGATAGATCGATTGTACGATCTTCGTAAACCTACAAGAAAATTTCTTTTAAAGTTACGCTCGTTTCACATGCCATTGCCGATTGGTTTCATTCATCTCATTATCGTATTCGCGGTCGATCTTTCGTAATTTAACAAGTTCCACGGTTATCGAGGCGTATCTAACGCACAGCGATCGTAACTGCGAACAGCAAGGTGTAATACTATGGTGCCATTACTAGTAGTGCGTTTATGCACTTTGAGATTCGAATGCGGTTTATAATATTACGCTGGTACAGTACGAAAAAAAAAAGAAAAAAAAATCGTCATAGTTATGGTGTCGAATTACCCTTGGTGAACCAATAAACCAAGCCACGGTTATTTTCACTTTGATTTTCTTACCGATCGCTATACTTGAAAAGTTGATAACTTGAATGCACGTCTATGAAGATCAACACTTATTTTCAATAATTTTTTAACTTGTAAAAAAAATACGTAAATACAAAATTTCAAATAGATAATAATTAAGAAAGAAAAGATTAATATAGTACACAGTATCGATGTTCTCTTAAGTGCATGCTATATCGATAAAAAAGTTATGAGGAAAAGGAAATTATCTCTCTCTCTCTCTCTCTCTCTCTCTCTCTCTCTCTCTCTCTCTCTCTCTCTCTCTCTCACTGTTTCTTTGATGTTATTTCCCTTTAACAAATTCTAGAAAAAATATTATATCTTCATCGTATCCTGCCAACGCCATACCATATGTACACACGATGTCCGTTCATGCGATTAATCGCAACGGTAAATAATTTGATTAACGACCTGACGACGATGAAAATATGCAGATTATACACTTTATTATTTCTCTTTGACCGTTATCATCGTCATATGATTAAAAACGTATAATACATTTTAGAAGGGTTTCGAATCGATAATGCATATAAAAAAAAAATAAAAATAAAAAAAAAAAGAAGAAGAACAAGATACTCCCTCTTGAACATTATCTAATGTAGAATTTTGAACGAATTTATTTATCATTATTATCGAACGAACTTGTTGACACCTATAGCCTAATAATAAAATGCGAAAAGAGATTAAAATCCTATCTATTAAAACCTTCCAGACTTACAAATCATTATAAATGAAATCTGAAGTGTGCACACCTGTTCTTGAATCACCCTAGACGCGAACCCCATTGTTAGATCGATATTAACTACAGAAGTGCGGAAGCTTCGACGATAATTTATCAAGACCCGCGTACATTGTACATCGAGGCGCTTTAGACGCCATGTACCGTTCGATATACCGCATCGTGTCGAACGATGAACCGTTCTTCAACGATATTAAGTGTATTTATGCAGAAATAGAAATAGAAAAGTATAAATCAAAATGACAATACATGAATATATATATATATATATATATATGAACTTAAATATTTATTTATGGAAAATATATCATCGGGTTATAAACAGATATAACAGCTTTTTATCTAATCAATATTTGTAAACATAAATTAAAACATCGACGACAATGATATCAATTTTCTTTTTTTTTTTTTTCTCATAAATAACAAAATTATTATAAGATACGTGAAAGATAATTTGGAAATTTTCGTAAAAAATAATGACTGCCGGTTTTGTATGGTAAAACGTTATTAAGAAAGAAGAAAAAGAAAGAGAGAAAGAGAGAGAGAAAGAGAGAGAGAGATAGAAATGTTACGAGTTTTTAGACAATACAAGAAAAAAGAAAGAAAGAGAGAGAGATAAAGAGAAAAAAAAAGAGAGATAGAAAAAGAGAGACATATCCGTGAGATGAGCGATGTGGTAATGGAGCGGGGCTGTTCGTTCGTTCGGTCGGTCACATTGCTTACGAGCTACTACCAGTTTGTCGTCGTCGACCTCTCCCTTTCTCTCTCACTCTTTTATTTCTTTGACCAAGCCAACATCTGTCTTACGCGGCGTGCCCTACTACGTTCATGCTTGCTGCAAACTGCCAGGACTCTGCAGTACGCACAACGACCGTAGAAAGAAGAAGAAGAAGACGAAGAAGAAGTAATAAAAAGAAGAAGAGGAGGAAGAGGAGAAGGAAGAGAAAGAGAAAAAGAAGGAGGAGAAGGAGAATGAGGAGAAGGAGGAGGAAGAGAAAGAAGAGGAGGTGGAGGTGATGGTGGAGGA
>NC_057690.1:1518099-1580599 GCF_014466175.1 Vespula pensylvanica | reverse complement strand
GGTAGATAGACAGATAACGAGCGAGCTCAGAAAACACGGCCGTTCTTCGCCACGAGCGAGGCAACACTGACCTGCCACTACGGAGAGAGAGGAAAGAGAACCGACTAACTGAACTTCTCCGCTCTAAACCGTTCCCTTCTTCTTCTTCTTCTTCTTCTTCTTCTTCTTCTTCTTCTTCTTCTTCTTCTTCTTCTTCTTCTTCTTCTTCTTCTTCTTCTTCTTCTCCTTCTTGTTCTTCTTCTTTGCCGTCGTTTTCTTTCAACTCTTTTCCTTCACCTTCCACGTGTCCCCTTCTTGTACATCTATTTCTTTCCCTTCTTTTCTTTTTCACCACTGACACATACATGTACATGCGCGTACACACACACAAAACAGCCTGATTAACTCGTTCCCTTCATGTCTATCACCAGTTACTTCCTTTTTGTACTTCCGACTTTTCCGCTATGATTACCGCGACATGATAATCCTAGTGTCGCGAGATCGAGTATTCCAATCATGTAACAGATAAAACTCATATACTCATTATTATCCGAGATCGAAGAAAGAAGAAATGTTTAAAATGATAAATAAGAGATATTCGTGTCGAATCCTCATATGTGATTCTTTTATTTTCTTTTTTTTTATTTTTCTTATTTAACAAACAATTTCACGAACGATTTGTGTCCGATTGTTGTTTCATGTATTTGGTATGATAAATAACTTTTCTTTTTTTGATAAATAAGATTCATAGATCTTGATAAGAGAAATAAAAAAAGGATTTCACAAATCGTTAAAAACTTTCCAAACGATGCAAATGCAACATTAAAAATATTTATATATCGTACGTAAGTACGTACGTGAAAGTACTCGAAGGCTGTCGAGTCTTGGAATTAGTTACTTATAATCACGAGATACCTACTTACTTAGGCCTTAAGATTTTCATTTCTCTTTGTACTTGGTACTCGAGTAGCACTAATGAAACGTTCCATGAATATACATGATGCGCTACTAAGAAGGAAGTACTCTTTATCTTCGGAAGGGGTTGACGGAGTTACGGAAATACTTTCAGAAGCCATAAAAATTAAGAGAATATGAAACGGGTGTGGTGGCATAGCTCAATGCATTCGCTTTCCATTCACACATTTTTTTTATACATCCTGTAACCAAACGAGAAACACATAGAAATCATATATATTAGAAAATATTCATTATATCAAACTGAATTTGATTAATACCTGATTTACCTACCGTTTTCTCAATATCTCGATTAATTTTCTTTTCCCTTTTCTTACCAAAATCAAAATCGTAGAACGTTTAATTCAATCTTGAATCGATCACTGAAATTGACACTACTTACAGAGAAATAAAACAAAGAAGAAAATTGATATAAATAAATTTCGTATTATTCCAAAACAAAGGAATAAAATTGTAGCCGGTTATCTCGTATTTGTACAAGTTAAAAAGTTAAGATGAGATTAAAATGAATCACACGATAGAGCATCGATCACACTTCTTTCACGCGTTATTTCAATAGAAAAAGGAAAGAAAAAAGAAAGAGGAATGTTGTTTCTTTTAATTAAAAACGAGACGTGAATGATCCAACGACAAGTAACGTCGCGCGTTAGTTGGGGTACGCAATATCCTTCTGTAGTCCCATGGAAGCATAGTGTTCTCGTCCATGGGGAATGTATTGTTGCCATCGTCAGCTGCACCGCTTCAAACGAGCATGAACGACGAAGCTAACAGGGGGAGGGGGTTGCCTTGTACTGCGTAGAAGAAACAGGAAAGGGGAGGAAAGAAAGAGAGAGAAAAAAGAGACAAAGAGAGAGAGAGAGATAGATAGAGAGATAGGGAGAGAGTAAGAGAAAGAAAAAGAGGGTTTGTACTCCCCATTGTCCTGGGTGTGTCTGCATACTAGTTTCACTCGACTATAATTGCCTCTATAAATTGGGCATCAACGAATGTTGTCAATATTAAATTCGTCAAATATCACAAAATTAATAAAAAACGAAAATTGTTAAAATATTGTTTGAATTCAAGTTTCGTTCAAGATCAATCAAAATAGTCGCCAATTGGTATCTTACGAAATTATAGATAGATGCTTGAGGAAAAATAATACCATTTTGATATTTGCCTTGAGATAGATGTTTTTTAACAGCCTGGAAATAATAAACAGAAGTTTATCGTTTATTGAATTTATATTTTTGATAGACCAATTTATATTTAAAACGAAAAGATTTTTCATCGAAGGGGGTACGTGACGATCGAAAAATACGTTGAATGCCACGTGTCCTTCGATCGAAGAATTTTAAATTATACGAGCGATTAACTGGATTTATTTTTTATTCTCTGTACTTTCGGATGTATTTTTTTGTTTTTTGATTTTTTTTTCATTATTTTTATTACCTTTTTCTTTTCCTCTTTTTTAATTTTTAATAATCGTTCAAATAAAATGAGCGATATGATGATCTAGGGGATTCAGTGTTTTCTCTAGGAATTTACAGCATGACGTCATCCGTCATGCGTATATTCGCGGCACTGTAACCACACAGATCGATCCATTTGTTTACGGAGGTTGTCTGCTAGTCCTTTTGCTTGATCCGTCGGTGTTTTGAGAATAAAGTACCATGCTTTAAATTGTTCTTTTTATGTAATCATTCCGCGTAAATCAACCGTACTGCAATGACGGGAACGGGAGTTAGTATATTTCTTCATAATACACATATACGTATTGATAATAATGAGTTATTTTCGAGTAGATAATTGCGTTTGTCGTTTGACGTTTGTCGCGTCAAAATTTGACAGCAGTGATATTCTCGAATCTGGCAGGGAAAAAACAAAAGATAATAGATATAACTGATCAATTAATATCCACACATATATTACCTAAGTCTTCTTATATATAAGTTTTGTTTCTTTTTTATTTAGTTTAAAAAATATCAAACTATATTACATCTTACCTATTTCCAAATTTATTCTCTATATAACTGTTATATTCCTTACGATATTTTCAATGTTACAATATACAATTTTTTATTCAGGATAATGTCGCAGAATTAGGAGAGATAGAAAACGTCAGAGTTGTTGTTCGTGTTCGGCCATTAAATGGAAAGGAGTTGGACGGACACTGCAAAAATATTATACAAGTGGATGCGTTAAACAGTGAAATAACTATAGAAAATCCGAATGCGCTTCAAGGTGAACCACCCAAAGTTTTCTCTTTCGATGCTGTCTTTGACACGGATTCTACCCAAGTTGATATTTATAATGAAACTGCAAGACCTATCGTTGATAAAGTCTTACAAGGTTATAATGGAACTATTCTTGCTTATGGTCAAACTGGTACTGGTAAAACATATACTATGTCAGGTGCAAAAACTCCTCCTCAGCTTAGAGGCGTTATCCCAAACACCTTTGCACATATATTTGGACACATAGCTAAAGCAGATGAGAATCAAAAGTAAGTTAAATCGTAAAGTGTCTGCATGCGCAATAGTATTTAATATATTATAGTATCGGAATTTACAGATTCCTTGTACGTGCAACATATTTGGAAATTTATAATGAAGAAGTAAGAGATCTTCTTGGTAAGGATCAAAGCAGTCGATTAGAGGTCAAGGAACGACCAGACATTGGAGTATTTGTGAAGGATCT
Source organism: Vespula pensylvanica (assembly GCF_014466175.1). Classification (NCBI taxonomy): domain Eukaryota; kingdom Metazoa; phylum Arthropoda; class Insecta; order Hymenoptera; family Vespidae; genus Vespula; species Vespula pensylvanica. The sequence continues at coordinate 1,576,966 of NC_057690.1, read as the reverse complement.
TAGTGGTTATGTCGTAAATAATGCAGATGATTTAGATCGTATCATGTCGCTTGGCAATAAAAATCGTGAGTATAACGTTTATTACCTGAAAAATGAAACATTAAAATATGAACAAAACGTTACAACAGAATGGAAATATTTTTCTTTATAGGTGTTGTAGGAGCAACTGCCATGAATGTCTCTAGCTCTAGATCTCATGCCATATTTACAATAACGGTTGAATCCAGTCAACTAGGTGAAGATGGAGAACAACATGTTAAAATGGGAAAACTTCATTTAGTGGATTTAGCTGTATGTAGCTTTTATGATCGATGTAATATCTTGTTAAGAAAATATATACTAATGTGATCATATTGTAGGGTTCCGAAAGACAAAGTAAAACAAAAGCAAGTGGAGTAAGACTTAGAGAAGCTACCAAAATTAATTTATCATTATCAACACTGGGTAATGTGATATCTGCTCTTGTCGATGGGCAAAGCTCTCATGTGCCTTACAGAAATTCAAAGTTGACAAGATTGCTTCAGGACTCTTTGGGTGGTAATTCTAAAACATTGATGGTATGTAATTATTAATTGCTTCACTTAAAATAAATAAAAAAATGCATATAACATTATACGTAGAAGAAAATATAATTTTGCAATTCTTTAGTGTGCAAATGTAAGTCCTGCTGATATAAATTATGATGAAACCATAAGCACACTACGTTACGCTAATCGTGCCAAGAATATAAAGAATAGAGCAAGAATAAACGAAGATCCTAAAGATGCTTTACTTCGTCAATTTCAAGTTGAAATTGAACAATTACGAAAACAGCTCGAAGAGAATGGAACAGAAATATCAGGAACAGAATCTGAAACGGAAGATTCGGAAGATACAGGAGAACCGCGACGTGAGAAAAAAGCAAGACACAGAAGAAGTCAAGTGTTAACAATGGAAGAATTAGGTGACAGAGATGTAAATACAGAAAAGGTAGATAAAGCAGAAAGAGATGACAAAAGTCCAGACGATAAAGACGTTATTGAATTAAAAAGGACACAGTAAGTATAAAAAAAAAAAAAGCATATAATGCTGTACTAGCTGACGAAAATGTCTATTTTACAGAAGTGAAAAAGAAGCCTTAAGAGAAAAAATGCAGAATTTACAAAATAAGATATTAGTTGGCGGTGAAAACTTATTAGAAAAAGCCGAAGCTCAGGAGCAATTATTAGCTGCTGCAGCGATTGAACTTGACCAACGTAAAAGTCGAGAAGAACAATTAAAGAAGGCTATAGAGGAAAAAGAAGCAGAACGTATCGATATAGAAGAAAAGTATTCCTCTTTGCAGGAAGAAGCAGCTGGAAAAACTAAAAAATTAGCTAGAGTTTACACAATGCTGATGTCTGTTAAAGCTGAATTATCTGATTTACAACAGGAACACCAAAGAGAAATGGAAGGTCTTTTAGAAGGAGTTAGGGGTATTGGAAGAGAATTACAACTTCAAGAATTAATTGTGAATAATTATATACCTTTGCAGTATCAAGTATGTATATATAGTATTATGTACTAAATATATATAGTACTTTAAAGATTTAAGTAATTGTTTTAACGAGTTGATTTTATATATCACAGACTATGATTGAAAGATATGTTCATTGGAACGATGATATCGGCGAATGGCAATTAAAGTGCGTAGCATACACTGGTAATAATATGCGAAAAGCACAAGTAATCCCACCTATTGGAAATAACAGAGATGTAAGTTGTTTAATGATATTTGTTATTGCAATTGTTTTGAATGTTTTATGTAAATTTATTTTTATTTCTATAGCAAATCCAGCCTGATATGTCAAATATATATCTCACATATAATACAAGAACAGATAGTACATTTATACAACCGAAAAAGGTAAGAAGTCGCTCAGGTGTACCACGACCAACTACAGCTCATCGACGTACACCACACTAAAGGAATATTAGGTTGTGAAATAATAATAATAATATTTCAAATCTTACTTAGCCTTTTTAAAATATTTTTTTGTAATAAGTAGTAATGATTTTATTTATTTATTTTTTATTACATGTGATAATTTCTAATGTCGACTTATGCACATTGCAACACATATATGAGATGGCTTTTCAACTTAATCAGAGGTATTGCTATATAGAATACATAAAAAGAGTCATCTCAATGTGTGCTTCATGCAATAGTACGGTGATATTCTTATGTATTATTATAGTTATACTTTTCTTCAAATTATTTTTGAAGAATTATTTTGAAAAATCTTTTATCAAATTTATTGATATGCATAATGAATATTTTTTAAATATTCTTTTACACATTGACATTAAAATTTTTTATTAGAATATGATATTAATGATCAAACTCATTCTATATCGTTCCTTGTTATTTCTATAAATTTTTCCAATTTTAATTAACTTTTTTTAAATTTTTGTATGTACATCAATTGTAAGTATAAAATTGTTACATATTTCTTCTGTGATGCAATCTACATTGCAAGATGCAGACCAAATAATGAAACGTAAATGAGTACTGAATTCAATATATGCAATATCTTTCCCTTTTATTATAGTATTTGACACAGATAATTTCCAAAGGAAAAAATAATTATAGAGAAGAAAAGTATGTACCATACAGTACCTGTGTTATTAGAAATAAAAACTAAAATATCATGCCTCAAAGGCAAGTAGGATATTTGATGCATGTCAAGATATTTAAGAACAGCTAAAAAATTTATTACATGTTTTTACATTACCATCATATAGAGATTTTGATAAACAACACGTCTTGATAAAGTCTGCGTGTATGTGAAAAATACTCTGAAACATATTAATCCCATAATACCAAGATTTCGCTGTAAACTTGGTATAGACTATCATTAATTTATTAATTTAATGTATAAAGCTGTCTCTTGTCCCTGTGTCTTAATCAATCAATGTTCATCTCTGTCTTAGTATAATGTATCGTGTAAAACCATTGGATAAAAATAATAGAATTATAGCAAGGGTCTAACAAGTGATATATATTTTTGATCGAACAAAAAGAAATATACGCGAACAGAAATAAAAAAAATTATAGAGCCATTCAATTATCAAACCTGAATTTTCAATGTGTTAAGACACTGACTAGATTTATTCTTACGTACTTTTTATGTTCTTTAATCTTTTGTAGTTACTTATGATGCATTTATTAAGTACTGTGATAAAAAAACGCTTATATTATTTTGAATATTTTTTTGTCTGCACTTTATTTACAAGTAATATAAGAATCACAATAGCTAGACTTTAATGATTATAATTGTCTGCGTATGCTGCCTTTGTATTTATAATTTGAAAAATAAAATTTAATGATGACAAATATATATGTATAAACTATATATATATATATATATATATATATATATATATATATATATATATATTTTCTTTTTTTATAAAGTCACTCACAATAAAACAGCATCAATTGAAAAGAAAAGAAAAATTATATAATTATGTTACCAGTATTCTCTTTTTCTGTTGTTTGTATTGCTTGATCCACTGTTTTATATAATAACGATGATATTTTCTTGCTAGTATAACACTATAAGGATCTCTAGGATTACTACCCCTTAAGTCAATGTGATGAGCCCCTTCTGGAATAATCACAGCAGTTGCAGAGGAAGACAAATTCCATAACACACCACCACCTGACCATGGATCCAATAATCCATTGCTAAATAAAAAGTGATTAGTTTCTTGTATACAAAATTATACACAATTTATCCATTAAACTTACCTAAAAACGATATTGGTAGCAGTTGAAAGATCTTTACATCCATATTCTTTACAAACCATATATGGATAAGAATGTGCACCATGTTTTTTCAAACAATCCTCGCTTATTTTTTTAATATCCCAAGGTTCAGATCGAAACATATCATTTACTCCGTCGCTACAAATAGTTATAAATATTTCGCTACATGCTTGATAATCCCAAGCCAGTGCATCTAAGTTTCCTGAAGCATTTTCTATGTCGGTGCAATTTGTTTGACCGGTATAATTTGTGAAAACATTTAAAGCTTTATACAATGCTGTTAACAGGGGTTTTCCTGTTAGAGACTTATTTGATAAATGATTGCAGAAAACCTGGAAAGAAGATACAAACAAAAATTAATATTCATAATATTAATCTATGCCTTATATTTTTGATTAGATCATTATCATAATCACTGCCATAAATATCTCTTCTTACTTTAACAGGATTAGGAGGTAATGGTACTATAAAGTTAGTTTCATACGGATAATTGACCATCGCGATAGTTCCATAAACATCTTCCAGAAAAGCTTGTAATTCTTCAACGTGCGTTGAATTTGTAAGCGGTTGACATAATTTCCAGTTTTCTGACAACCATTTCTTACCTTCGTCTGTTAATAAAAATAAAAAGGTGTAATTTCGTTCGACTCAAAACAAAAAGAGAAAAAAAAGAAACAAAGAAAAAGATATCTATCAGCATACCGTTGGACGTGACGTTCGTTATTACGTTCCATGATCTTTGTATCAATTTCGGACACGTATCACATGCCGCACGATAACTCGATGTTGTTATACGTGCAAAAGATTCGCAAGAAGAAACACCGGTAAATTGCAAAATTGGAGCTGATGCTGCAATGGCTCTGGAAATATATACATATGTATGTATATACAATTAATACGACTAATAAATTTGACGTAAATATTAATTTTATAAATACTAATTTTTCCTAATTAAGAATAATGCTTACAAAGAAAAAACGATAACAAAGTTTACTTATTCTTATTATTATGTATAATAAAATACTCGTAATTCTCCATTTACGAACTAAATCGTTTTATCGAGAAAAAAAATATTTTTATGACGTTTATAAGGTAAGATAACGTCTGAAAAAATTATTTCTTTATCAAAAATTAATATTAAATATTCTATTAAATATTGTTATCTCTTTAATAACACACCCTTGGACGATGTGCGGATATTTCATACGCATCCATGAACTCAGCATACCACCGTATGAACCACCGAAAACAATAACAGGACTATGCTTTCTATTCTCATCTGATCTCAAATATTCGATCAAATCGACATAATCTGCAATGGCTTGTTGCGACGTTAAATATCCCCAATGTGCAGGATCAATAAGGGATTTATTTCCAAATGGCATTGACTCGCCATAATATCGATGTTCGGCAAAGATCACCGTAGCACCGAACTCGGGTGCTATTTCCCACATAAAACCCTAAATGAAAAATAAAGAAAAAAAAAGCAAAAGAAGATACACTCATCAATTTTGTCAAAAAAAAAAAAAAAAAGAGAGAGAGAAAAGAAAGAAAAAGATAGATGCATAAAAAATATAAAGTATCATAATTACAGTATTTTCCGCGAATACTTCTATATCACCTTCGTTTCCTGTGTAAAAAAAAATAGGTGCATTGTTCTCTCGTTGCCATGTATCGTTTACGAGATATCTAATATTAAATTTATCTTTCACAGCAAAACTAAAATGGTCTACCTGCGAAACATAAAAAACGAATAAATATAAATATATACATATATATATATATATCTTTTTTTCGTTCAAATACATTTGCAATAATTTATGTATAGGAAATATAATCGATAATAATCACTTACCGGGACTTCAAACGTTTTAATCTCGTATTTATATTTCCCGCCATTTTCATTAATATGACGTCCTTTTTTCATTCGTCTTATGTGAAATCGATTCGATAATCTTAACTGTAACGCCGGTGGCGATAGAAAAAATATTATCACGGAAAATATCAGGATACATTTTTGCTTCATTATGATAGCAACTATGCACGATGCAACTTGCTATGCAACTGATGCGATTCGGTACGAACTGATCTTATAAAGAGCATGAGTCACTTACATACAGTATCTTATAAAAATGTGATCTCTTCGGTCACGCACTATTCGTGGATAACTTAAAATTAAATTATACGATATTGATAAAATATGAACTTTGAATATTAACTACTATCAAACGGCAACAGTCGATATTAATATTTGTAGATATGATTTTTATATTTCTTATAATTGAATCAAGAAATAGAAATGTAATAAAGTTGTGCATGCTTCAGCGCCATCTACAGGAAGGGCGCTCGAAGGTTATCGAACAATCGACGACCTAATATACTCATCGATATGTACGCATTAGAACGTGTAATCGATGTTATAAAATAATTGTGGCAAATTCGGAATACAATTTTTTTTATTTTCTATTTCAATTTAATTATAAATACGTGTACGTATATATGACAAATATGATATAAATTAATTATGTTGAATATATAACGTTACAACAAATAAATGGAAAATTCGTTGTACAACTTGAATGAGATATGGGTGGATATAAAAAGAAAGAAAGAAATAGGATAATTTAAAATAGGTATTTTTTCAAATGATTTTAATATCGTTAAAACTATAAAACGATGTATTTGTTCCATTTGTAAAATAGATTTTGTGGCCCTGAAAAGGGCCGATTGAATAAGCAAAATTTCCTCTCCTCTTAACCTCCAAATCCGTAAAGAGTTCTGCCTTGTCTTTTCAAAGCATAAACGACGTCCATGGCGGTGACAGTTTTTCTTTTAGCGTGTTCGGTATACGTAACAGCGTCACGAATGACGTTTTCAAGAAAAACTTTAAGAACGCCGCGTGTTTCTTCGTATATCAGACCTGAGATACGTTTTACACCACCACGTCGAGCCAATCGACGAATAGCTGGTTTGGTAATACCTTGGATGTTATCACGCAGAACTTTTCTATGACGCTTCGCTCCTCCCTTTCCCAATCCTTTTCCTCCCTTACCACGGCCGGTCATGATTAATTGATTTTATTCGTAAAGAAAGAGAGCCAGACAAGAACGATCACGATACGCCAAAGCTTACAACTCGAATGTATCGTTTGGGCAGATGCGCCGCTTTTTATAGACCGAGTTCATACCGTATCCCCACCAGTGTACTGTGAACCAATCAGAAATAAGATGCTTAAGATATATATATATGTATATATATATATACATATACATATATATATGGAGACTTCGCAATATCATACCCTTCTTTTGCATTTTGCTCTCATTGACGTAGTACTCTGTCTTCGTTTATTACATATTATTACATCTTAAAGATGGCTCGTACTAAACAAACTGCTCGTAAATCGACTGGTGGAAAAGCTCCACGAAAACAATTGGCTACTAAAGCTGCTCGTAAAAGTGCACCTGCTACTGGAGGAGTTAAAAAACCTCATCGTTATCGTCCTGGCACTGTCGCACTTCGTGAAATTCGTAGATATCAGAAAAGTACCGAATTATTGATCCGAAAGTTACCATTCCAACGGCTCGTTCGTGAAATAGCTCAAGATTTTAAAACCGATCTTCGTTTTCAAAGTTCTGCCGTAATGGCTTTGCAAGAAGCGAGCGAAGCATATCTCGTTGGTTTGTTCGAAGATACTAATCTTTGTGCTATTCATGCTAAACGTGTTACAATAATGCCAAAGGATATTCAATTGGCAAGACGAATTCGAGGAGAGAGAGCTTAATTACCAAACTAAAAAAAAACGGCCCTTATTAGGGCCCAAATTAATTAAATCACATAGGACGAACCTTGCGTTAGTTTAAAACGTTTATGAAAAAAGAAATAAAAAAAGAGAAAGAAAAAAAATACATACCCCTCTGATCTTAAAATAACAATTTACATATCATATAGTAATATTTAAGTAATATTGCAAATTTAATATAACTCGATATGTATATTAATATCCATTTTATTTTCTTTTTATTTTTTTGCGACATTAAATTTTTTGTTAATCCTTACAACACGAAATTTTATAAACCGTAAAGAGATCTCAAACATTTGTATAATAATTTATATAGTAATCTAAAAGATTACTAATATCAATAAATACGTACGTACTTAACCTCTTTAAATATACGTATATGTACATGTTATAGATATATCAAGCTTAATAAAAGTAATCTTTTATTACAAAATGTATAATAAATATAAGAAATATGTTTTATACTAGATAAGACAGTAGATTTTTCTCTTATAGGACGTTTTTATATATTATCTTTCATTTATATAATATGTAACAGCGTAATTGCTTCCCGCCAAATTAATATCATTACATACGACGTAAAAGATTTAGGATGTAAAAGAGATTAAAATTAAAAGAACGTCGATAATACAAGAATGAAGTTATATAAAATAATTATAGTCGTTATTTAATATTATAAAAAAAAAAAGATAATCGACGAATATTAATAAATATTTATTTTTATTTATTGTTAATTTTAAAAATCTATAGCTATAACGCATTTTATAAAATCCAAGTCCAAGCGTATCGGAATAATAATAAATACATATACATAAAGATAGTCATTATAAAACAAAGAAATGAGTTAAACGTAAACCTAACCTTAATTATAGTATAAAATTCAATAGCAATAAAGTAATTGAACTTAAATCTAATCCTATTGTTACAAAGTAAGGTATACATTATTTTAGTTTTTTATCTATATTGTATATTATTATTTATTAAATACAAACAAAAGAAACATAACTTGCTCCTAAATAATAATTTGATTTTATAACACGTTTAAAACAAAAGTGATAAAATATGGATCATAACCAACAATAATCTTGTAAATGTAAACATAGGTGAGTTTGTTTTTCTTTTATCAATTATTGATATTCTTTAATATTTTATTATATTCAAGTTCATCTCTCTAAACAAATGTAAGACAAAATATTGATTCGATCGACTTCTGATCTTCGTAAATGGTAAGTTGGAGATTTATCAAGATAGTTCTAGTTCTTTTCTTATTTCAAATAGTATTTTCTGCTTCCGTTGTAAGATATTCCATAAGAGGTACAAAGTAAATCTAATAACAGAATATTAATCCGTTCCAACAGGAAATTAAAGAGTCATTTATTCTAGAATATAATTTTTTCTTTTGCTTTGTGTCTTTAAATACGTACAATATATTGGATTGGTCAAAAAGTTCTTTTAGTTTACTATGTAAAAATAAAAGATACATTTTTTATTCTCGAGACAATTTCATAATTCCATAAACTTTGTATCTTTTTGAGCTGTACTATGTACCTTTCATATTGTCCCAAGGAACTGAATATTTTATACATTAATGCTAAAAGATATACAAAATAAATCAAAAGATAAAGAATAAAAAATTGTGACGATTCAAATTTTTAAAGAATAAACACAACATGATTCATTCGATATTATAGAAAATAACGATTAAAAAATAATAAAATATATGAATATTATAAATAATTTAAGATAGTACTAAATACATTTAAGTATAAAAATACTAAGCTTCTTAACTTCTAGTATTATTTTATTTTATTTTAATTTGTTTTTCTTCATCTTTATATTAATATATTATATTTATTGGAATTACTTTTGTAAAGTTAATTAAGAGGCCGCTACAATTTGAAATTTTGTTTATCGTGTGTATATATCTAGACAATTGAGGCCATCGACCAATGAACTGTGAATATTTTTCTGGTCTACGGTGATTGGTCCTTTCTCTCTTATATACTCGTCGATTAAGCTCGTAGTACTTATCATTCGACGAACCGTCAAAGGCGATTATTATCAACCGATTGTTATCTCTGTGTTATAATTCAGTCATTTATAAGTTTCGCACTAAGTATTATTTAAAATGCCTTTGAAACTCAATACTAAAGTAGTGAAAAGTCCAAGGAATGCAAGCAAACCCGATAAGAAAAGAAAACGAAGAAGGAAGGAAAGTTACGCCGTATATATTTACAAAGTATTAAAACAAGTACATCCCGATACTGGAATTTCTAGTAGAGCCATGAGCATAATGAACAGTTTTGTAATTGATATATTTGAAAGATTAGCTGCGGAATCATCACGATTGGCGTTGAACAACAAACGAGCTACGATTAGTTCTCGCGAAATTCAAACTGCTGTACGTTTATTAATTCCTGGTGAACTTGCCAAACATGCTGTTAGTGAAGGAACAAAAGCTGTTACCAAATATACTAGTACTACATAATACATTCGATTCACACACAAGAAAAAGAAATTAGAAAGAAAAAAAAAAAAAAAAAAAAAAAGAAATAAAACCAACAATAAAAAAGAAAAAAAGAGAGATTAATGAAGACAAATAAAAATGGCCCTTTTAAGGGCCAACAAAAATTTAATACGCTAATAATTTCTCTTGGCTATATTTGTTTGGTATTAATTATAGTCACTTCATAACAGAATAAAATTTATATATTTGATATATTATTTGTCTCATTTATTCTATTAAAGAAGTATGGATATGACGATTAAAATTATATAAATAATGTTTCAATATGTGAAATAATTATATAAATAATTATTCGATATGTGAATGTGTTCGTTCGAAACAAGGTAATTGTTTGGACATAATTGCCAGGAGAAGATAGCACGTTGATCAACGGATATTTAAAAGGAATATATATTTGGTCAGATATTCTAAACATGTGAAAAACGTGTATTCGTTTCTTTTTTTTTGTAGAAGAAATTGAGAAGTTTGTAAAAGCTAGCGAAGAATAACAAAAGCAGGTATACAACGATTTATATATATAAAACGTATGTGCAACATTTTTATAAAATATTTTTCTAATTATCGTTCTTATTAATACGATCAATTTATAAATTTAGTTTTACTTGAAATCAATGTGTATATATGTTTGAAAAAGATAAAATCTTATATTTAAAGGTCATGATTAATGTTATTATGTGTAAACGATAAACGAGGAATAAGTCTAGCGAACGCAAAAGAAAAACAAAAAAAAAAAAAAAGAAAGAAAAAAGACAAGAATATTAATGTAGTCAACAAAGTATTTTTCTTGATCAATATCATTGTGTCGTATTAATATTGAATACGTAGATATAAATAATGTGTTTAACATTACTGCAATATTATATTAAATTGAAAGCATGTCAAACGTTATATTATATTTTTGCTGTACGTAATATTTGATATACTTATATATATATATATATGTATATATATTAAAATGAAATTATTTTATTTTCTTAAAGAAAGTATTTTTGATAAACGAGTTTTTCTTTTTGTATGTTTATATATATATATATTTTTTTAATATCAGGCTAACGATTACATAGTTACGGCCCTGTAGTCTATTCAATTTATGTGCCATCTAGCGGTGAAATTTCGTTCTAATAGTAGACATATGATATTATGGTGTATTTTTTATGTATATATGTATATGCTTTGTTTTCATTCAATAAGTGAGTACATAAATATATATATACACACATACACACACATATATGTATATATAAACTAATTCAAGTTTTATTACTAAATAATAAATTAATCAGGAACATTAATTTATTCAGGATTTTATTTATAATAATTCATAGTATAGACGGTATACGAAATAAACGATTTTGTTATTAGAAAATATTGTACATTAAAGCATAATATTTATAGATATTTTGTAAATAAATTAATAACGGCTCAAATATGAGTTGTCAGAAGGGAAATGCAAATCGATCTAGGCCTCAAAAATATAAAAATCAAACTGCCTTCAAGAATGATTTACATGATACCTCTCATAAAACAAAATTTATCAATAATATTGAGGTAGCCAATGTATGTGAAAGATGTAAAAAAATAATCGAGTGGAAGATTAAATATAAGAAATATAAACCTCTTAAAGCACCAGCTAAGTGCACTAAATGTGAACAGAAAACTGTAAAGCATGCTTATCATATAATGTGCCTGCCTTGCGCAAAGAATCATCAAGTTTGTCCTAAATGTGGTGAAAAGCGTGAAATAATTGAGGCTAAACCGAATAAAGAAGAAAGTATCAAATTAGATGCAGAATTACAGACATTGTTAAAAAAATTACCAGAAAGGAAACGTAGAACATTTATAAGATATATGAATCGTAGTTGTAAGTTTGATATATATTCCAATATTTAGAGATTATATGTATAATTAAATTATATATATTTTTTATTTAGGTAACTCCAAGAAATCTAATTCTGGAATTAATAGCAATGAGAAAGAAGACTTAGAAGAAAGTGATGCTGATGAAGAGAATGGAAAGAGTACTGAAAAATCATCTTTAAATAAAGAAAATATATTAGAGGAATTGAAAGCTTTAGTAATTAAGGAAGGAAAAGATGATGATTTTAATGATGACTTCAGTGATGATTCAGAAAATGATTTAGACTCTATTATGTAAATATTTTGTATGCAAAATATATTTTTTTTGATTATAAATTGTTATACTCAAAATTAATATGTTTCATTTGTATTTTATTAATATGTCATTACTCATTACATAATTGTAATAGTACATTATTTTTACAACACAGTTGTTGTGATAATATTGATTGATAAATAACATTAATAGCTGTGAATATAGTTATATATTAAATCTATACTAGATTAACTATAGTCCTTATATGATTTACTATAATGTATTATTATATGTAAATTTTTTACATTAATTTTTGAGAACTTTTATGAGTTTTATATCCTTTTATTTTGCGTTTTTTAACTTAGAAAATGGAAGACTTAGAACATAAACCCAAACTTGACTGCCTAACTAAAGGTATATAAGTGAAATATTTATACATTGTAACAATAATCTCATTTATATTTTTTATTATACCGATATAATTATAATGAATGCTTTAACATAGGACCTGGACCAGTTTATAAATTACCTCCATTAGTTGGATATGTTGGACATGATCCATCTAAACATAGGGGTCCAGCATATAGTATACGGTTTCGTGTAGGATTAGGTGAAGAAACTGTTGGTCCTGGTCCGCGCTATAACATCAATAAATTAACAAAATTTGGATTAGATAAATCACCAGCATACACGATAGCCGTTAGATATCCTGATACAAGTAAAAACATGAACTTTATTATTCTGTAAATATTCGTATTTTGTAACTATAAAATTTTATAAAACATTAAAATTTATTACTAATTGTCTGTATTTTTTTTTTTTTTTTAGTTTTGGACTTAGGACCAGGACCTGGTGCATATTCGCCTGAACAATGTCTCCCAATGAATCATAGTCGTAGAGCTCCTGCTTATAGCATAAAATCAAAAGGTCAACCATTACAAATTCTTGAAGGACCTGGACCAAATGCTTACACAATACCAACATGTATAGGTCCTAGAATACCGGATAAGAGAGCACAAGCTGCTTATACGATGTGTGTAAATTTTTATTTAATAATGACTTATTAAATTAAATTTAGTAAATAATATACTACATTCCTACAATATTTTATTTTCCAGAGGTGGTTATTATGAACCACTATTAGACTCTTTAGGTCCAGGTCCAGCAGCTTACGCGGATCTTAATCAAAATGTTATAAAGAAACGCTATCCAGCATATAGTCTTAAATGGCGTCACGATCATGCCGAAGAATATCATAGTCCAGGACCGCGTTATAATCCTACATATAATACTGGAAAACGCGCTCCAAAATATTCGTTTGGTGTTAGACATAGTGAATGTGCAGGAAATCCCATTACAAGCTTAGATGAAGATTGATTGGAAAAATATGCATGTGTTGTATTATCAAGCCTTTGTAAAAATTGTATAATAAGTTTATATATTTCAATATCTTATTTAATAAACGTGATGTCTTCAATAAGATATATATATATATATATTCCTATTTAATTATATGAACATATATATATTTCAAATAATTATATACATATGTACAAATGTACGTACGTATGTATAAAAATTGATACATTATATCGAACTGTCAATTGTTTCTCTTTTCGTCTAATCAAAATGTAGTTGACATAAAAATTACAACATTTTTATTTTTTGTAAATACAAAATTTTCTATCAGATATCAAAATTTATAAGAATTTTATTATAATGCCTCCCAGGGCAGACAGAACCGCTGGTGGCGGCGATGATACAATAAAATCTAAGACAATTACGAGTGCAACATTTTGCGGGATACCCTGTAAGAATTCAATTTGAAGATACTATTTTATTTTTATTCTTAAGAATATAATAATTACTAATTTTATGATTGAAAAGCTCCAGGACCGAAGTACAAATTGAAAACGCTCGTTGGTTACAACGATCATTGTATTTCGAAGTATCGAAATCCGGCATACACGTTTGGTATGAGGCAAATATCTGAAGACGTATGTGAAGGTCCTGGACCAAAGTATATGCTTCCAGAAGTAAGAGCAAAAGGTTTTACTCATGGATTCGCGTTAAAAACTACAGGTAATTGATCTCACAGTTTCTTTATTTATAAGAAGTATAGCTATATATTCCTTATTTTGGTATTACAGATAAAACTTGTGGTCCTGGTCCGAAATATTTTATACCAACTCCTCCAAGCGGTCCTATATTTTCTCTAAAATGGCGTACTAGATACAAAACTGAATGTGCATCGCCTGGACCTTACGACATTAAGTCGTTCCCTGGACCAAGCTTTACCATGTAAGACTTCAATATGTTTATTTTTGTCTTATTGATCGTTGATTCCGTATTATTTTATTTTTACAGAGGAGTACGTCTTCCTGATGACAAATGTATTGGTGGACCGGGACCTGCTGGCCCATATACATTGGATGTGGTTAAACCAAGATCACCAATGTTTAGTATAGGCTTTTTCCATCGCTATAAAGATATCTGTAAGAGCCCAGGACCTAAATATAATCCCAAATTGTTAGATCTATCACCAAAGTTTTCTTTTGGAATGAAGCATAGTGTCTGTGCACCACCGTATTTTTCTGAGTGTGATGAAAAATGTTAAACGTCGATTTGTCCATAAAATTTATCGATCCAAGAATTATTTCGCCGATTATGATTTTATAGATTCGATATTAATTATTTTGATACAATTTACTCAAATTGTTAACATCGTTGATGATAGTTTAGATATCATACGATGTATGATAAAAAAGTAAAGCATTTTGATCAAATTTATTATACTAAAAATCAAAAATAAATTACAGATATTTTTAAAATTGCCTAAAAACATCAATTCATAAATAATAAATGTATTTTAAAATCTAATGTTGAAAGATATACATAATTCATATCGTTGAACGTTTTAGATATCGTTCGGGATGTATATACAAAAAAATTTGTGCTGTATATAAATAAAAAAATTGTGCTGTGTATAAATTATTAAAAATAATATTTTAAAAAATATTGAATTAGATTTTACAGGAACAATATCAGAACATTATTTTGTCGAAATCATTAATATACCGTGCAGAATTAAATGTGCAACAGCTCATTTCTCGCTTTTCTTAGAAAAAAGATATCGTTATAATTTCAATCTTTACAATTCCAAGAATATTGCCATAAGATCGACTATATTGGTAATAGCTACAATAAAAATTACGAGATAGATAAAAGTTACAAATATATCTACATATGTATATCCATACTAAATGATATCAATTTTAATATTCTTTTCATTATAATCATTATAATCGTTGTATCTTGATTTTCATATACACGCTTGATTGGGGTACGTTGGGATCATTTATATTTTCCTTAGACTCCGTTTTATTTGCTTGAAACATCGATTAGTAAATTACGTGTATTTTAGAATAGAATCATCGTTAGCCTGTGGGTCTCCAGATGCAGCAACCTCCATGCGGTGAGACCTGGGTCGGTAGTACTTGCGATATATTAATATCTAAATTATATAACGTAAGTTCTACCGGGCGAATGGCTGCATATTTAAAAGCGTTTCAAAGATTTTTTTCAATTTAATTTTAATTAAATATTAAAGTATTTAACTAAACATTTTTACATTTTACATTACTGATCATACTTCTGTAGACGAATATTGTAAATTAGATAGAATTCTAATATAATTTGTTAGAGAAATATTGAAAATTTTCTTTCCTTTATTATTCTTATATATTCTAATTGATTCTCATTTATCATTTATCATTTTTATCATTATTATCATTTATCATCGTAGATATATTCATCGTTAAATGAATAAAACGAATAATAAGAGTGTCTATAAATTTCAAATTTGAAACCATAAGTTTATATATCGATCTACGAAGTACTAGGTGGCGCTGATAGTCATAGGCCGCACAATAATTTTTGGTTATATCTCATTATCAATCATATTAATGAGTGTATTCTTCTTGGTATATAACTCGCTATTTTGCTTTAGTAGAGATAAATATATGTTTCGGTATTAATTTTAGTATGGAAACTAAAACATATTTGTCGATATATTAAAGAATTATATATTCGTTAAGTAGAATATTGCAGATATGTCATTAATATCTCGTAAGTTTTGGTTTATTCAGTTTTTAATATTCTAATGTTTATATAAATTTTGTTGGTTATGTCATATATATAGATTATAATATTTAAAACAATTTTAGGATTATTCTTACAATATTCATATCGATTAAGATGGCAAAAACAATATAGTACATTGGCGAATATATTTCCCAAAGATACAGCAGATGAACAATTTCATAATTTTCGTACAATAGAATCAAACCCTGTAAATCATAATGAACAACATTTGAATAGGATATACACAATACCAAAGGATACATTCAAGACACTTTTTCAAAATATTGGAATTCCAAAAGACTTTTTAACTTTGTCTACTGCTTTTAATGAATGTTCTATATTAATTAGAAATCCTGCATTAGAAGTAATATCATATCTTGAACAAGCAGATTATAGTAGACCTATAAACAAATATGTATTATGTATCCTTTCATTAATCTTTTATTTTATAAAGCATTCTCTGTAAAATATTATATATATATATATATATATATATTTTGTGTAATGACATTTCTTTAACCATATATATAGATGGAAAATTTGGTACAGGAAAATCAGTAACATTAACGCACATATTACATTATGCTTTTATAAAGCAGATGATAATAATACATGTACCTTCTCGTATGTAAAGCTATCATAATAATTATTTCATGTTTTATATTGTTCATATTATTTTATATCTATTAAATTATATCTGCTTTTTAAATTTTAGCTAACATTTGGTTTCGATTCCCAAAAGAAATTACGAATTCGTATAAAGATCCAAGTATCTTAGACTTACCAGTTGAGGCAGGGAAATGGTTATTATATTTTAGAAATCAGAATAGTAATCTTTTATCAAAACTTGATGTAAGTATTTACAAATATTTATTTACAAAAATTTCATAATAATAAAAGTTGTGTTCTAGCTTAGAATATCAAAAGATTATCAATGGAATATAAGAGAGAAAGCATCTAGTGGTTCTTCATTGTTAGAAATGATAGAGTTTGGTATAAACAGAATAAGATATGCATCCAGTGTAATAGATGCATTATTGATGGAATTAAAAGAAGCTAGCATTGCAGGAAAGTGTAAAGTTTTAGCAGCTGTAGATGGTTATAATGCATTTTGGTCAGATCATACCAGAATACGTAATGATGATAAAGTATGGGTCAATCCACGACAAATATCATTAACTTTATCATTTCTAAATTTTATAAAAGATGATTGGTGCAATGGAGCTGCTGTGTTAACAGTAGATACTAAAGCAAACAAGGTAATAAGATGAAATAAATTAAAATAAAAAATTTGAATTTCTATTTATAAAATATAAAACAATTCTATGACTGTAATATATCTATGGTTGTATCATTAATAATGATTGTATAATCATAATTGTCTTTAGGAAAGAAGAGAATATGACCATCCTAGATACTTGCTTGGTAAGGATGGCTTTGATTGTTTAGATCCTTTTATACCTATTTTATTAGAAAATTACACTAGAGTTGAATTTGATTCTTTAATGGAATATTACAAGGAGCGAAAATGGATTAGGGATATTAATGCAGATGGATTAGCAGAAATATGGGCATTGAGTATTGGTCATCCTCTTGAAATAAGGCAAATTTGTAAATCTTTATAAAAATATTCTAAATAAAGTAAAACGAAGAATTTGTTCGTTTTATGTTACTCTAGTAAAACCATTTTGGAGCAATTAAAAAAAATATATATATATATTTTTTAATTTTGGATTAAATGTAAAGAAATAGAGAACAATTAAACATTGCACTGCTTTATTGATTATTATATTATAATCTAAACATTTAAGAACAAAAAAGGCTAGAAATACATTTCTACATTAATATGTATATTAAAGAAAAGTATATAGAATTATAGATTATTATTAAAGTTGGAATGTTACTACAATATTTAAAGATATATAACTTTATTTTTATATAAGGTTTCCCTTAAGTTTTTTTTAATAAGATATAGTCAAGATAAATTGCGTCATTCGCGCACAGGTGATAGCATATCTAAAACTTTTCCAATATCACCATCTTTGATTTCTAATAGTTGAGTAAGCCAACCACCTTCATTAGAAAATCCCATAGTCATCATAATTTCAACAGCATTTTGTATCTTTGGGTTTTGATGATAGATAACTTGTTGAACTGGTTTTGGTAATTGTGGATAAAAATTTCCATTTGACTCTTCTATTATAGGTGCTGATGGATTAACAACCTAAATGTAAAAGATTTATATAGTTTACTTAATATATTTTGATTATAGTATATTTTTTCATAAAAAAATGTTATTACTTTATATATGGATATATCTATATTTTGCTGTATCAAACCTGTATTAACATTACCTTGTTTGGCACATTTTCATTAGTGGGTTGAGACGAAGTAGAAGGATTCAGCAAAGTTTGATCAGTAACAGAAGCAGCAGGGGTAATAGGTGCAGCAGATCGTTCATCTTTATTCACCATAGTCCAATCTTCATCATCTGAGGATTTATCAGATTTTTCAGAAGGTGAAGCATTTTTATTAGTTAAAGATTCAACATTAGATGCAGGAATATTAATATTTTGTTCTTCTGTCAATTTCCTGCCTTCTCCAGGAAACTTTGCAGAAGCATTTTCATTTGTATTTGATGACACTTTTGGTTCAGCTTGTTTAGTAGGGGCATTATTTTGAGGCATATCAGATTTTTCATTATTTTTAACTTTCATACTGATGTCAATTCCAAGAGGATTCAAAAATTGAGCGATATTGTCTTCTACCATCTTTAAAAGATCTATATGTGGTTTTGCCTCTTTTTTAGTTTCTTTAGATGATGGTTTATTGGGCGAAGGTATAGCTTCAGTTGCTGTCTCTGGCGGTTTTTGAATATTATTCTTCATGGGACACTCACCTGCATTGTAGGTCCAATCATTAAAATAATCTGCAAAAGTGTCCACCCATGAAGAATTATCGCAATTCGGTCTAGATCTTCCACAATGTTTCTCATTCATAGCTGGACATTCTCTTGTATCTTCCGCTCTTGTATTATATGTAGCACTTTTTCTAATAAATTTTTTCATATGATGAGCCAAGCGTCTACCATATCTGGATGTCCATTGCAATGGTACTGCTATACGTATCATACAATGTTCAGGATGTACTCCTCTTGATTCACAATCGAAACATAAATCATAATCTGGACATTCAATACATTTATATCGGAAACCTTTAACATTCTTATTGCAACCATCGCATACGATATTATGATGGAGTACTCCTGCAATTTCTTCTGGTTGAACATATACATTTTTCTCATGCTCTGGATGTTGTATAATGTATAATTTACGAGTGCCATGTTGTGAGGATTCAGCTAAAGCAATGAGTAACTCTTCATCAGTTGATATTGCTATCTGATCATCTTCGGCATCTGGAAAATTCAACATATAAAATTTTCTTAAAAATTTATATAAAATCAAAGGGATGGTTTACATTAATACAATATGTACCATAAATTAATGTATAGTCTTATTAAAAATTTTTAGATCTTTACCTTTCCAAGTGATTGTAAATTTTTTTCCACGTAGGTTTGGAAAAACAGTTTGTAATTTTTCTTTCAAATAGACATAACTTGTCACAACGTCAGAATCAATCGTAAATCTTCGAATCTCTTCTTCCTTCGAGGATCCTTGAATTATCAAATATGCTTTAAAATGCTCCATTTCGTAATAAAAAATTGTCGTTTAAATTTGAAGAAATCACACAGAAGATCCAAAGAAATCTTTTTTCTCGATTAAAGATATATATTTAACGTAAAATCTATTAAAATGACTACGTAAAATCTCGATCACGATTAAAACGCAATATGTCCCTGGAATTCTCTTGACGATTCTTTTATAGCTGAAGTGGGATATTGATTCACATCAGCGTTAATAGCGCCTGCGTCAAATCAAAATGGCGGGGTATTGCTGACGAAGTAAAATTGAATAACGATAATATATATATCAGAGCAAATCGTCGAAATAAATCGATGATAATAAAAATATTATTTTTATTTTTTTTAAATGAAAATGATCTTTTCTTTTTATCGATGTTTGTTTATAATAGATACGAAATAATAATTATGACATTTGAATTCGGGAAGTGTCATTCAGCGCCATTTTTGAATGATATGCAGAATTCCAAACTTCGTCACGTGACTTTATCTACACGTAAGAAATAACTTATATTGCAGCTAGTATAAAAGTTTTAAGTCATGCTGGTGATTCGCTATATTACATCACGATACAGGTAGACCGAAACGAAATTCTTTTCTATTTCAAGAAATATGAATTTCTTTTTCGTAATATAATACGATATATGTATATCATATAAATATAAATAAATAAATATAAATAAATAAATAAATAAATAAATAAATAAATAAATAAATAAATAAATAAATAAATAAATAAATAAATAAATAAATAAATAAATAAATATGTATATATATCAATTACATTTTACAAATATTTATTATTCGATGAATATGTTATGATATTGGAGGAAATAATAAAAATAATAATAAATATACGGTAATATATAAATAAATATATTAAATATTCCCACGTTTTATGGATTTATATATTATTTTAATAAATAATCGTTTAAAATGTAAAGAAAAAAATTAATTAATACGTGACTGGGCATGAGAGTGTTAATAGAAAATATTTCAAGTATTGAAATGATTTTTAAAAAATTAAAAAATTGTATTTAAAAACACATTTAGATTTTGTGATATTAAACTTTTAAGAATTGATATGAAACGAATTATTGCAAGTTCATCGTATCTAATGATCTAAATTTTAAATTAAATACGCACGAGATATATTATTCGTTTAATATTATAATCAAATCTTTATACTTTTTCAAATGTTTCCTCAATCAATTATAACAATTTTCTACGATAACCTTGTATTCGCGCATATGGAAAAGAACTAGTATATAACTTTCGTTGATCGCAAAATAATTTTATCAAGTGCTTCTCTCGTTTATATCGATTAGAACGACTATTAAATTATTTTAATGGAAGTACATCGTTTTTAAAACATTACATTTAACATTCGTACGTAATAAAAACGAACAATGTGTGCTATGTAGATACATAAACACAGATGGATGTACATACATTCGACAAATAAAAGAAGGAAAAGAAAAAAAAGAAAGAAGGGGAGAATGAAACAACATTTATTAATCGATTGACGACAGACCAATACCGATACGCATAAAATTATTGTCTTTGCAAGAATACGTATAAAAACATACACACACACATATATAAAACATACGTCACGCGTTCATACCAATCTCTACGACGATCGCAATATTCCAAATGGCAATAACTATTTTATTAGAAAGTTTAGAAATTTAGTCATTCGCTGTCTTCTTTCGTTGTCGCGTAAGAATTTTCTCCATAAATTTTCTTAGAACACAGTCCATCGATTCGTTCTATTTGAGAAACAGTCCGATTCGTTCAATTTAAGTAATAGGAAAGACAAAAATGAGACTTTTTCTACGATTAGCGATACTCGTTTTTCTTTTTCTTCTTTTTCCTTCGAAAATCATAAGATCTTACGAATATTTTCCTATCGGTGACGAACACGTTCCTTTTATCATCGACATATGCAAATTATACGGAACGAAATCAACAATTTTCTTATACTCCGAATCAGCGAAAGGTGCTGTAATAATATTTTTAATTTTCACTTTTTTATTGCAATCATTATTTTTCTCTTTTTCTTTAGAAATGGAAATGAAAACGATAATTTTTAAATGGACGCGTGCCCTTTCTCGTGAAGGATTTACATCCATGAACTTGTACTTTTCGCAATTGCATAAATCATTGTACTATGTAGATCGAATCGTACGACCGCATTATATCGCTCTGATTTCAAATTACAATGCGATTAATGAGTTCTCTTTAGCAACCAGTACATTTGACATGTCTTATGGTGTTTGGCTAGTGTTATTCATTTACAAGGGACATGGCTCCAATTATTGTCACAGTCCACCAAGTAATATATTTCATTTAAGATTCAACTCGAAAATGTTAGTCAGCTGCGGTATGGAAAATATTTTACGAGAATGGTATTCGATTGATACGAATCAAACCGAAATCAACGATTTAGCAACGTGGAGCTTAGAGAAAGGAATAATTAAAATTGCCCCAAATTCTCTTTACGAGAGAAGACGTAATTTGCAAGGTTTGATAATGAGAGCTGTTACAGTCAAGGTAAAATATTCTCTAAGTCTATATATATATATATATATATATATATATATATATATATACACACTTTCTATTTTCTAGTTAATTTAATTAGCATTTATTATTTCATTTCATATTAGGATTCATCGTTCATAAACGTAAACGAGGATGACGAATTAGATGGGATATTTGGTAGAATATTGACAGAACTTTGTTTGACTCTTAATTTTAGTTTAAACATTGTCTCGGAAGTAGAAGAATATGGAAGTTGGAATGCAAAAGAAAAAACTTGGTCCGGAGCAGTGGGAGAATTATATGCTGAACGTGCTGACATTTCTATTTCAGATTTTTCTATTACCAGTGCCAGATTGAATGCTGTAGACTTCACGCTTCCTCTTTTGCTTACAAAAAAATGTCTTTACATTCGCGAACCACAAATATTTGCGATTAAATGGTCATCTTTTTTTCTAGTACGATAACTGACATTATAATTTTTTCTT
Organism: Vespula pensylvanica; assembly: GCF_014466175.1. NCBI lineage: Eukaryota > Metazoa > Arthropoda > Insecta > Hymenoptera > Vespidae > Vespula > Vespula pensylvanica. The sequence goes on along the minus strand of NC_057690.1, from coordinate 1,553,859 downwards.
TTCTGCGGCTTAACTTTTATGAATTAAAAAATTGTTGTTTTTTTAAGGCATTCTCCCATTCTATTTGGATTGCTATATTGGTGATATTAATTGTTGGATCGATTTTACTAGTTCTTTTGAAAATAAAGAATAAAACGGATCGTAATATAGGACATTTGTTGTCTGACAATTTTCTGGAAATTTGGGGTATATTTTGTCAACAGGGACTGGCAGGTACGATACAATGTTTCTTAAATTTTGTTTCAACTCTATCTTTTATTATATTTTTTATTATATTCTAACTTTTATTTTATTGTATCTTTTTATTATATTTTATATATTTATACAAAGTATTCGTTCGATTTAGATTTTCCTGATAGATCTTCGTTAAGAATAGCATATTTCTCTATGATTCTTTTGGCTGTCGTATTATCGGCTGCCTATTCTGCGGCTTTGATAAGCTTTTTAACATCTGGTACGACTGTATTACCTTTTCGTTCGTTAAAGGGTTTTGTTGAAGACGGTACTTATCAATTATCTGTTTTTCGTGGTTCTGCGGATTATGATATGTTTGCAGTGAGTATCATGTATTATATATATACATATAATGTACATGTATCTGTACATATATATATATATATATATATATATATATATATATAAATATATGAAGATGAGCTAAAATACTTATTTATAGTATTCGCAACATCCGTTTGAAAAGAAATTGATGAAGTTGATGATAGAAAAAAAAAAATTGACATCAAATATAGTGGATGGATTCAAAAAAGTACGGTGAAATAATATAAGAAAACAAAATAAAATAGCATATGTGTACACACACACACACACATAATTTTATTTTGAATATCTATTATTAAATCACAGGTTTGTGATAATAGGAAACTAGCAATTTACACGTCTGAAGAAGTACAGAAAATAACAAATCTTAAAATAACATGTAACTTAGTTGCTATCGATACAGGACGCGTAGACAATTTAGCCATGATTTTATCTAAAAACAATCCATTCACAGACGTTATCAATTTTCAGTAAGTATACAATTAATAATGTAAAATTTCATTTATCGTACATTAAAGTACAGACTCATTCTAGCTTGCAGAAATTTATCGACAATGGAATGATAAATCGTTTAAAGGATACGACATTTAAGAAGAAATTGAATGATGTGATGAAGCATAAACCGGTTCGCATAAACAATGTTATGTCGCTTATTTTCTTCATCCAAACTGGTATCATTTTGAGTACATTTATTCTAATCATAGAAAAGTGTATATTTTCTTCTAAGATGAAGAAGATGTCAATAGTAGATCGTACCCCTTCAATTAAATCGTCAGAAGTCTACGTAAAAGAGAAGAGAAGTATAAAAAATGTTGCAAAAGATCACGGGAACCGAAAACGACAACGTTAATGTTCGTTTTCAACGAATTGTTCTTATTGCTTGTAATTTTCTAATATGATACATATTCTTAATTGGTTATAAGAATTATCTACGATAATCTCGCGTATGCGCATATGAAGAAAGATTAGATTAGATTTACAGCGTTTGTAGGTAGTAAATCATTTTGTCAAATAATTGCCTCGTTCATATTAATCGGTTGATGTTAAATTATTTTAATGATTTCAACATTTTATTTTAAGGTATTGCATTTTGCTATGTATCGTATGTAGAATAATATAAATGTGTAAAGTATGTATGTAGATATACAAATATAGACAGAAATATATCCATACGTTGAAGAAAAAACAAATAAAAAAACAAAGAAAAAAAATGTAAAAGAAGAAAAAGAGGAGAATGATAAAAACGTTTATTAAATGATCGATAAAAAATCAATGCCAGCACTCATAAATTAATTTTTTTTCAATATACGTCGCGTGCGTTCAGATCATCACGACAATCAGTATAATCGAAGAGACCATAAATCTTTCAAAAGTTTAGAAATTTAGTCTCGTGTGATCTTCGTTCGCTGTCGCGTAAAAATTTTCCCCATGAACATTTTAACAGTGTAGTCGTGAATTTGTACTATGTGAGGAATGGTCCTTTTTATAAATTCATTGATCGATATAAGAAAAAAAATGACGTTTTTCGTACGATTAACGATACTCGTTCTTCTTTTTCTTCTTCTTTTTCCGAAGATCGCAAGATCGAACGAATTAATTTCTGTCGGTGAGGAATACGTTCCTTTGATCATCGAAGTTTGCAAGTTATACAAAACAAAATCTATTATATTTTTATTCGCCGAATCGATAACAGGTGTGATAATATTTTTCATTTTCTTTTCTTCTTCATTTTTATTATCTTTTTATTTTTTTTCTTCTCTTCAGAAATGAAGATGGCAACGACGGTGTTCAAATGGACGCGTGCCCTTTCTCCGGAAGGTTTTACGACTTCGAACTTGTATTTTTCAGAATTGTGCGAATCGTCGTATTACGTAGAGCGAATTGTACGACCGCATTACGTCGTAGTTATATCTGATTACAACGCGATTAATGAGTTTTCTTTAGCAACTAGTACATTCGACATGTCCTTTGCTGCTTGGCTAGTGATATTCGTTTACGAGAAGGAATATGGCTTCGATTATTGTCACAATCCACCAGGTAACATATTTCATTTGAAATTCAACACGCAAATGTTGGTCCGTTGCGGTATGGAAAATGTTTTACGAGAATGGTATTCCATCGATTTGAATCGAACTGAGATCGATGATGTAGCAACATGGAGAATAGAGAAAGGGATCATTAAAATAATTCCTCATGTTCTTCATGATAGAAGATATAATTTACAGGGCTTGATCATGAGAGCCGTTATAGTTAAGGTAAAATATTTTAGAGATATTTTTGATTTTCAAGTGTTAAAGATGATCGATCAACATTTTATTTTCTATCAAAAATTGATTGATCAAGATAAAAATGTTGATTTGTTTCTCCTTCTTTTTCGTAGAATTCACCGTTCGTAAAAGTAAACAAGGATGGCAGATTAGACGGCATGTTTGGTAGAATATTAAAGGAACTTTGTGTGACTCTTAATTTTAGTTTGAAAATTGTTTCGGAAGTAGAAGAATACGGAACTTGGAATTCAAAAGAAAAAACTTGGTCCGGAGCAGTGGGAGAATTATATGCTGGACGCGCTGACATTTCTATTTCAGATTTTTCTATTACCAGTGCGAGATTGAATGTAGTTGATTTCACTCTCCCTCTTTTGCTTTCCAAAAATTATATTTACATTCAGAAACCGCAGATATTTGCGATTAAATGGTCATCTTATTTTCTAGTACGATAACTTGCAATGAATTTTTTTTCACGTGTTTCATACTTTTTTTTTTTATGAATTAAATAAGTTCTTATTCTTTAGGCTTTCTCCAATTCGGTTTGGATTTCTATATTTGGAATATCAGTGTGTGCAACGATGTTATTAGTTTTTTTCAAAATAAAATACGGATCGGAAAGTAAGATAGGATATTTATTGTCGGATAGTTTTCTCGATATTTGGGGTATATTTTGTCAACAGGGACTTGCAGGTATTATTCAATGTTTCTGAAATTTCATTTTAGTTCTTTTTTTTAGTAGTTGTGTATATACAGATTTTTCATTTGATTTAGATTTTCCTAATAGAACTTCGTTCAGAATAGCATATTTCTCTATGATTCTTTTGGCTGCCGTATTATCGGCCGCCTATTCTGCGGCATTGATAAGCTTTCTAGCATCTGCTACGACCGTATTACCTTTTCGTTCGTTAGAGGGCTTCGTTGCAGACGGTAGTTATAAACTTATCGTCGTCCGTGGTTCTGCGGATTATGATTTGTTTGTAGTGAGTGTTATATCTATTATTTATGTTGTTCGATATATATGCATGTTTAAAACAATAAATATATGCACATATTTATTCGTAGAATTCAGAACATACGCTTGCAAAGAAATTGACGAAGTTGATGCTAGAACATGAAAAATTGCCATTAACTGTTCTGGAAGGATTTAAGAGAGTACGATGAGATATTTAGAAAAAGAAATAAAATAACTTTTATGTGCATATATATGTATATATATAATTTTATTTGTAATAAATTGTAGATTTGTAAAAATCCAAAACTAGCAATTTACGCTCCCGACGAAGTAGAAAGAAGTGAATTTGTTAAAATACCATGTAACCTGATTTATGTTGAAACGGGAAAAGTAGACAGTTTAGCCATGATTTTATCTAAAAACAATCCATTCACAGACGTTATCAATTTTCAGTAAGTACATCATTTATAATGTAAATTTTCATTTAATCGAACGTTAAAGTACAATATCATTCTAGCTTGCAAAAATTTATCAACAATGGTATGATGGATCGTTTAACAGACAGGACGTTTAAAGAGGAATCTAACGATGAAATAAATCATCAACCTGTTCGCATAACCAGTATAATATCCCTTATATTTTTTATATTAATTGGTATTGTCTTGAGTACTTGCATTTTGATCATAGAGAAGTGTTTTTTCGTTCATAAAAGTAAGAAGAAGACGATGCTAGATCTTATTTCGTTGAAAACATCATCGGTGTATTGTATAAAAAGAAATAAAAATGTAAAAAATATTGCAAAGTATTATACGAATCGAAAATGTGTAGACGTAAAATATTAACAACGATGTTAATGTTCATTTTCAATACATTTTTCTACACTGATCGTAATATTCTAATGGAATAGAAACACGTGTAGATATATGTAAGCTTTAGCATTATTTAACTAATTTTCAAAATAAAATAGAGTTTTTTCATTAGATTCTACTTATAAAGACGTGTTTATAACGCACCTTCAATATTTCTCGTATGTATGCAAATAAATGATCTATATAATGTTACGATTACATTTTTATACTCCGTTTAATATCATTTTGATTAATAATAATTTTCTACGATAAACTCGCGTTTGCGAATAAGAAGTAATTAGAATATAATGTTTGAGTGTATTTCTTAAAATAAAATGTACTGGATATATTGGATATAATTTTCTCAAGTGCTCTCCTCGTTTATCTCCACGATCAGAACGTCTATTAAATTATTTTAATGGAAGTACAACGTTATTTTTAAGACGATATGTTTTGAATTCATATATAATAAAAACATCGATTTATTTGTCGAAGAAGACAAGGAAAAGAAACAAACAAGGGAGAAATGAAAACAACGTTTATTAATCGATCGATGATAGACCAACAGTCTATGCTTCGATGCATAAAATTATTTTCTTCCTAAGAATATTATATATGTCACTTTCCTAGCAATCGGTACGACGATTGTAATATTCCAAGCGACAATAAATATCTTATTGGTTTAGAAATTTAGTCACGCGCGATACAAATCGAAATAAAATTGATAATTTAGAAACGTGGTGTTTAGAATTGTTAGTGATTCGCTAAAATAGATCCACATCTTTTTTTCCACGCAAGAAGATATATTTGCAGTGTTTGATAATTAATGCTGTTGTAATTAAGGTAAAATATTTTCGTTTAGATATATTTTCTATTTTTTAGTTGAATAGATTTTCATTTAACGTTTTTGTTTGCATTAGGATTCAACGGCATATTCGATAGAATATTAAGAGAAATTTGTGCGATCCTCAATTTTCGTTTGGAGGTTTCCTATCGGAAGTAGAAGAGTACAGAAGTTGGAAGAAATTCTTCTAAGGTAAAAATTTGATTCGGAGTAGTGGTAAAATAATATGTTGAACGTGCTAACATTTCTATTTAAAATTATTACATATTTTTCTATTACCAGAGTTAGATTGAATAACGTTGACTACATGCTTCCTCTTTTGCGTTGACCTTTATGAATTAAAAAATTGCTATTTTTTCTATCTAGGCTTTTTACCATTCAATTTGAATCGCTATCTTTGGTATATTAGTTTCTGCAATGTAATTTCAATATTATATATACATGGTTTTATTCCTAATACCTGTTATTAAATTGCAGATTTGTAAAAATCAGAAACTAGTATTCTACACGAACGACGATTTCTAAATGTATACAAGATCGTAAATGTTAAAATGCCATGTAATCTGGTTTCCATTGAAACGAGATGTTTAGAAAGTATACCCATGATTTTATCTGAGTACAATCCGTTCACAGATATTATCAATTTTCAATGAGTACACAATTAATAATGTAAATTTTCATTTGTCGTACATTAAAGTACAAGCTCATTCTAGATTGCAAAAATTTATCAATAATGGAATGATGAATGGTGTAGAAGATATGACATTTAACAAGTGATGTTATCAAGGATCAATCGCTTCGCATAACCAACCTTCTAGAGTTTCTATTCTTTATTTTCATATTATTTTGAGTACCTTATCATAGTAAAATGTATTTGTTTTTTTACAAAATGAAGATAGAGTCAAAGGTAAATTATGTTACTACAATTAAATCAAGAGTCTATGTAAAAAGGAAAAAAACTATAAAGAATATTACAAATTATCGGAGGAATCGTAAGTGTGCACGCGTAAAATATCAAGAACACTAATATACGTTTTTGACGAGTTTTTTTTTATTTGCATGTAATTTTTTAATATCGAATTTGAATATTGAAAATTTGTATTTTTTTTTTTTTTATATAAATATATATGGTATACATTTTTATCTACACTATATATATTGTACATAATAATCTTCGATAACCTCTCATATCAGAAAGATACTCAGAAATCATTTCGTCAAGTTTGATGTTCCCTTTATGTGAATTGAAATGGATATTAAATTTTTTTAACGGATCGTTTTTTTTAAATACATTGCATTTTAGAATTTATCATGTGGATAAATATAAATATATAAAGTGTATATACGAAGAATATGTACATACAAATGACATATAATTATTTATAAAGGAAAAAAAAAATAATAAAGAAGAAAAGAGAAAAATGAAAAGAACGTTTGTTAATCGATCACTAATAAATTAATGCCAGGACGCATAAATTAATTTTTTTCCCACACATGTCGCGTGCATTCAGATCTGAACGACTATCAGAATAATCAAAGTGATAATAATTCTCTTAAAAGTTTAGAAATTTAGTCTCGTTCGATCTTCCTTCGCTGTCACGTAAAATTTATTTCATTAATTTCTTTACAACGTAGTCGTTGATTCCTTCTATTTAAAAGAGAGAGAGAGAACTAGCCTTATAATATATCGACTTAAAGATAAAAAAATGACGTTTCTTGTACGATTAACGATACTCGTTCTTCTTCTACTTCTTCTTTTTCCAAAAATCGTAAAATCCGCTAAGCTTTTTTCTATCGGCGACGAACACGTTCCTTTCATTATTGACATTTGTAAATTATATAAAACAAAATCTACTATTTTCTTATTCGCCAAATCGATACAAGGTACGATAATATTTCTCATCTTTTTTTCTTCATTTTTATTATCTGTATTTTTGTTTTCCCTTAGATATGGAAAAGACAACAATGGTGTTCAAATGGACGCGTGCCCTTTCTCGCGAAGGGTTTACCACTTCGAATTTCTATTTTTCAGAATTGGACGAATCATCATATTATATAGACAGAATCTTACGACCGCATTACATCGCAGTTATATCTAATTCCAACGAGATAAATGAGTTCTCTTTAGCAATCAAGAACTTTAACATGTCATATGCTAAGTGGCTAGTGATATTCATTTACGAGGAACGCGACTCCGATTATTGTCACAATCCATCAGGTAACATATTTCATTTAAAATACAATTCGGAAATATTGGTCCGTTGCGGTACGGAAAATATTTTACGAGAGTGGTATTCCATCGATTCGAATCGAACTGAGGTCGACGATGTAGCAACTTGGAGTTTGGAGAAAGGAATTATTAATATTGCACCAAGTGCTCTTTACGAGAGAAGATATAATTTACGGCGTTTGGTCATGAGAACCGTTATAGTTAGGGTAAGATATTTTCTTTGTACAGATTATCTCTATTTTCAAAGCGAAACGGATTATTAATTATTTTTCTTTCGTCTTCGCAGAATTCACCATTCGTAAAAATAAATAAGAACGGCGAATTAGACGGCATGTTCGGTAAAATATTAATAGAACTTTGTGAGACACTTAATTTTACTTTCGACATTGTTTCGGAAGTTGAAGAGTACGGAACTTGGAATCCAAAAAAAAAAACTTGGTCCGGAGCAGTGGGAGAATTATATGCTGGACGTGCTGACATTTCCCTTTCAGATTTTTCTATGACCAGTGCAAGATTGAATGTCGTTGACTTCACCCTTCCTCTTTTGATTTCCAAAACATATCTTTACATTAAAAAACCACAAGTATTTGCAATTAATTGGTCGTCTTATTTTCTAGTAGGATAACTTGCAGTTATATTTCTTCTTTTATACTTTTCAATCCGTTAACTGTCACGAACTGAACAATTGTTATTTTTTTAGACTTTCTCCAATTATATTTGGATTGCTATATTCGGAATATTAATTCTTGCACCGATATTACTAGTTTTTCTCAAAATAAAAGATGGAAGGGATCGTAACATAGGGCGTTTATTGTCCGATAATTTTCTCGAGATTTGGGGCATATTTTGTCAACAGGGGCTCGCAGGTACGATTCAATATTTCTGAATTTTCATTTCGTTTTTTTTTCTTTTTTATAGTTATATTTATACTGATCTTTTGTTTGATTTAGATTTTCCTAAAAGATCTTCGTTAAAAATCGCATACTTCTCTGTATTTCTTTTGGCTGCAGTCTTATCAGCTGCCTATTCCGCGGCTTTGATAAGCTTTTTAACATCTGCTGTCATCATTTTACCGTTTCGTTCATTAGAGGGCTTCGTTGCGGACGGTACTTATCAATTTGTCGTTATCCGTGGTTCTGCGGATTATGATCTGTTTGTAGTGAGTATTATCCATACTATTTATGTTATTCGGTATATATATATATATATGTTTAAAACAATAAATTTATGAAGATGAAGATATCTATTTATTCGTAGAATTCGGCAGATCCGCTTGCAAAGAAATTAATGAAATTTATGTTAAAAGAGGAGGAATTACCATTAACTGCAATAGAAGGGTTTAGAAAAGTATGTTGAGGTATTATAAAACAAAAAAAAAATATGAAAATAGTAAAATAAGTATTAATATCTTTGTTGTTCAATTTTAGTATCTTTTATTACATTACAGGTTTGCAAAAATGAGAAACTAGCGATTTATGCGTCCAACGAGGTAGAGAAGTCTCTTAATTTTAAAATACCGTGCAATGTGATTTCTATTGAAACTGGGCGTATCGATAGTTTAGCAATTATTTTATCTAAGCACAATCCATTCACGGACGTTATCAATTTTCAGTAAGTACACAATTAATAATGTAAATTATCATTTATCTTACGTTAAAGCACAATATTATTCTAGCTTGCAGAAATTTATCAATAATGGAATGATGAATCGTTTGAAGGATATGCCATTTAAAATGAAATCTGATAATATAATCAAGCATCAACCGGTTTTAATAACCAGTGTAATGTCCCTTATTTTCTTCATACTAATTGGTATTGTTTTGAGTACATGTATTTTGATCTTAGAGAAGTCTTTTTTTGCTTATAAGAATAAGAAGGGTTCGATGGTAGGACGTATGCCGTTAAAAAAATCGCCAGAATTTTATGTAAAAAGAAAGAAAAGTATAAAAAATATTGTAAATTATTCCATGAATCGCAAATGTGTACGCATAAAATATTAATAACGAAATTTTTATAATTTTTTTGTACTTTTGTAATGGAACAAAAGCAAGCCTACACATGTCTAAGCTTATGCATTATTTAGCACAGTTATAAATCGAAATTGTTATAGATGTATTTGCGTGTATAATGTATCTTTTTCACTTGTCGCGTACACGTACATATGTATATTTTAATTCTTTTGAAATTTTTCAATTTTTTCCTTCTTACACGAAGTATGATATATGTATTTTATAGTTACTATAAAAGGAAAAAATTGCATTCGTCATTTTTTATGTATGAATTCGTTTTCATATGTAGAGCAAGTCAATTTAATTGCTTCTACGCGTTAAATTTCCAAGGTTAGCTATCACGATGTATGATCTACTATTATATATAATTATATGTATTATACTATATAACAAAATTGTTTAAGAAATATCAAACCTTTCTAATATTTACATTTATGGTACAGAATTAACGTGAAATGAATATCTTCTTAAATTATTTTATTGTGTTTTTATCATATCTACTCATATAGGTTTTAAATTAAATTTACACGAGACATTTTATGTAATAATTTTTTATTAGGAGTTCGCGTTTGCGCATGAGAAATAAGTAGAGTGTAATGTTAAGGTATATTTTCTTCTAACGTGCGATGGTTGGAGATCATTTTGTCAAGTGCTTGACACGTTTATATCGATTAGAGCGGCTATTAAATTATTTTAATGAAAGTGCTACGTTATATTGTAAAGCGTATATACTGTGAATACGTGCACACGGAAATATATGAATATATTAACATACCTAAGAAAAAAAAGAAAGAGAAAAACAAAACGTACGTTTGTTAATTCATCGATAATAAATCAGTGCCAATACGCATAAAATTATTTCTCTTCGTGGGAATATATAGACATACGTCGCGTGCATTCAAATCTGCACGACAATCAGAACAATCGAAGTGATAATAATTTCTTGAAATTTAGTTTCGTTCGATCTTCTGTCGCTGTCACTGTGAAAATTTTTCCATTAATTTCTTTAGAACGTCCACGTCTATTCGTTCAATTTGATTAATACGCTTATCGATCGACATATTCAGAAAAATGACGTTCGTTGGGCGATTAAAGCTACTCATCCTTTTCTTTTTTCTACCGAAGATCGTAAGATCGTACAAACCTCCTTCTGTCAGTGACGGACACGTTCGTTTTATTATCGACATTTGCAAATTATATAGAACGAAATCTGTAATTTTGTTATATTCCGAATCGATAAGAGGTACGATGATATCTATAATTTCTTTTTCGTTTTTTCTTTATACTTACAATTTTTATTTTTCTAATTTCACAGAAATCGATACGATGGTATTCAAATGGACTCGTGAACTCTCTCGTCAAGATTTTATGACATCGAATATGTATTTTTCAGAATTGCAAGAATCATTGTATTACGTAAGGCAAACTCGACCTCATTATATCGCTGTGTTATCTAGTTATAAAGCGATCAATGAGTTCTCCTTAGCTACTAATAACTTTGACATGTCTTTCGCCACTTGGCTAGTGATATTCGCTTACAAGGGACATGGCTCCGATTATTGTTATAATCCACCAGGTAATATATTTCATTTGAAATTCAACACGAACATGTTGGTCCGTTGCGGTAGGGAAAATATTTTACGAGAGTGGTATTCGATCGATTCGAATCGAACTGAGATCAATGATTTTGCAACTTGGAGCTCAGAGAAAGGAATCATTAAAATGGTTCCTGATTCTCTTTACGACAGAAGATATAATTTACAGGGTTTGACCATGAAGGCTGTTATAGTTCAGGTAAAGAAATTTTTGTTCGACATATTTTTTTTTTCTTTCATTTTCAATTTCAAAATAATTCGTATTATATCATTTTTCGCATTCGCAGGATTCACCGTTCATAAACATAAACAAGGAGGGTGAAATAGACGGGGTATTCGGTAGAATATTAAGAGAACTTTGTGTAACTCTCAATTTTACTTTCAACATTGTCTCGGAAGTAGAAGAATATGGTAGTTGGAATCCAAAAGAAAAAACTTGGTCCGGAGCAGTGGGAGAATTATATGCTGGACGTGCTGACATTTCTATTTCAGATTTTTCTATAACAAGCGCAAGATTTAACGCCGTCGACTTCACGTTTCCACTTTTGATATCAAGAAACTGTTTGTATATTCAAGAACCACATATATTTGCGATTCAATGGTCATCTTATTTTCTAGTACGATAACTTCCGATCGATTGTTTTCTTTTTTCTCGTTTCGTATTAGAAAATGACGAAATCGAAACAGAATGAAACAATATTTTTTATATAAATAAATTGTTTTCAATATTTTTGATATAATCTATAGCTGTGCTCAAAATCTATCTATCTATCTCTCATTTTTTTTTTTATTTAAAATTCATCGACAGAGCAACCAAACGCAGGAATAACATAAATTTGTAAAAATAAATTATAGATTAGATTGAAATAATTAAAAAAGTTTCACTCTCGTATCGTGCGACGTCGAGTGATAGGCAACCAATTTTCTCTCTCTTTCTCTTTCTTCTTCTTTTTCTTTCTTTTTAATATCTTTTTTGTTTTTAATATCTTTTCTTATTATTATATGTTTTTATTACATTAATCTTTGTGAAGTAAAAGACAGTTATCGTTTTTTTTTTTTTTTAGGCATTCTCTCATTCGGTTTGGATAGCTATGTTTGGAATATCAATTTTTGTAATGATCTCATTAATTTTTTTCAAAATAAAAAATAGAACCGATCGTAACATAGGATATTTATTGTCCGATAATATTTTAGAAATTTGGGGTATACTTTGTCAACAGGGATTGCCAGGTCTGATAAAACCTTGTTTTTTTTACTTCAACAGTTTTTTTTTGTAAGTTACATTCATAGAAATTATTTTCATATTTGCTTTTCAGATTTTCCTGAGAGATTATCGTTGAGAATACCATATATATCTATATTTTTTATGGCATCGGTTTTATTGGCCGCATATTCTGCAGCCTTCATAAGCTTTTTAACCACAGGTATTCATACTTTACCCTTTCGTTCATTAGAGACTTTTGTTGAAGACGGTACTTATCAATTAGCTGTCTTTCGTGGTACGGCTGATTATGAAGTATTTACAGTGAGTATTGTGTATATATATATATTTATACTTATGTATATAAAATAATAAACGAATGCGAAGAAAAATATTTATTTGCAGAATTCGAAAAATCCGCTTGCAAAGGAAATGATAAAGATGATGATAAAAGAGGAAGAATTACCACTAACTTTACTGGAAGGATTTCAGAAAGTACGTTGAGATATTATAAAAAAAAATTAAAAAATAGAAAAGATAAAATAACATATAAATATATGTATAGTTTCTTTGTTAATAATTGTTATTAAATTATAGATTTGTGAAAATCGAAAATTAGCGAGTTACACGTACTGCCGAATGAAAAAAAGTCTAAGTCCTGAAATACCATGTAAAGTGATTGCCATTAATGCAGGACCTGCAGACAGTCTATCTATGATTTTATCTAAGCACAATCCATTCACTGGAGTTATCAATTTTCAGTAAGTGCACCATAAAATTATAAACTTTCAATTATCATTGGTTAAAGCCAATGCTTATTCCAGCTTACAAAAATTTGTCAACAATGGAGTGATGCAGCGTTTGAAAGATAGGGACTTTCAAAAGAAATTTAATGATATAACGAATTATCATGGACCAGTTCCCATAACAAGCGTAATATCTCTTATTTTCTTTATTCAAATTGGTATCACTTTGAGTATTTTTATTCTGATTATAGAAAAGTGTATTTTTGCTCGTAAAAATAAGAAAAGGCTAATTATAGATCGTATCCCGTCTATCGAATCATTAGAATTTGATATGAAAAGGAAGAAAAATGTGAAAAATATTGTAAACTATCACGCGACTCCCAAATGTCAACATTTAAAATATTAATAATAACGACAATGTTCGTTCGAAACGAATGTTTATATTGTAATTTTCTATCGGAACATAATAATACGTTCTTGAATTATTTAGCACAGTTTTAAATAGAAATAGAATTTCTTCATTCAAAATTAAACTTGCAAACGTGTTTATGATAAATTTTCTTTATTTTATCGAATATACGTATGTACATATTTGAATTCTTTCAAACTGTATCGATTTCTTCGTTGTTGCACGAACTAGATATGATATCTGTAGTTACGTAAAATATATTATCTATTTAATGTTATAAACTAATTTATATATTTCCTTGAACATATTTTTAATCGACTTTAATAATATTCAACGATGATAATTAGAATATAATGCTTATATATATATTTAATATTATTATTATTAATATAATTATTATCAATATATATAATATATTATATGTCAAAAAAGAAATATATATAATATAAAAAGAAATCTGTATAATATATTATATATATATATATACATATATATGAGGATTGTAAAAAAATATTAACCACGTTTTGAAATTTTCATCAATGCATTCTATTTCAAAAAGTTTCTTTTCTGTTCATAACTTTAACATATATGTATACATAAACTTAGTTATACATATAGACATACACATGCTTAGTTACATTTCAATATATAATCACCGCGCACGCCCCTATTTGATACGATATGTCCGTCATACACTTCCGCAGCGAGTTCGCGTGAGGATCGTTACATGAAGTCCTTCAAATCATCGTATCGCGAAAAACGACATCCTCTTGAAAATTTATTCAATTTTGCAAAAAGATGATGATCACTCGAAATCAAATTCGGATTTTGGAAAAGATGTTCCAGTACCGTTTGATTAAAGTGTTTCAAAATATTTTCGATCATTGGAATTATACGAGTACGAGCATCGTTACTTCGATTGAACACCACAGGAAAAAAGCCACGTCGTTTATTTTTGCAACTGGTAATATACAACTTCTATACGCAGCTGCAATTCGACGATGAATTTTTTTTTTTTGAATCAACATTTTCAACATTCAAAAAAAGGTGAATATAATAGATCGCATTGTCGTTTGGATTTCTAATTTTTATCGGCGTTTTAAAAATCGGATTTTAACAACGACAATATTAATTGTTTAAATATTTATTTTTTAAATGTATTATAATTCACGTACCATGCAATTTCAAGTAATTTTTAGTTACGACGGTACAGTAGTATTTCATAATACGGTGGATACTTAAACATCACAGTGTCCTCGAATTGATAAAGTTTATGAATCATTGGTTTATATCAACATATGAGTAAGTCTATAAATAAGTAATCTTCTGCAAACAATTGTTTTATCTGATTTTTCTACGTAAAGATTTATTACTTTGTAAATCAGCATTTCTCAATCTTTTAAATATCTCGCTTAATACGTTTGCTCAAATGTTTATAAGATAAATTTTTTTCATTTTTGATTGACAGATTGATGTGTATTATTTGAAAGACACGATTGTTTAATACGAGGAAATTATAAAAGTCTCATAGAAATTAATCACGTATTTTGCTTTCGCGTAAGTTAGCACTTATCATTTAACGAATAGTATAGGTTGAGAAACGCTGTTTTAAACGACCCTCGTATATATTTGTTCAAACACTCGAGGATCACAAATCAATTTGTCAGATAGTTACCTTGCTTATATCGATCAGAATGTCTATTAAATTAATCGAATGAAATTGCAACGTCATTTACACGATGTTGTGTTTTAAAATCATTACAATCGGACGAACAATAACATAAACGTGTTCATGTAGATGCATAAATATACACACAGGATATATGTACTCGTTATATCAAAGAAGATAGAAAATATAAGGAAAAATAGAAAGGACGTTCATTAATCGATCGTAAATAAATCGATACTAACACAGATAACATTGTTTTTTTTTTCACACGAATATGTAAACACCTATCGGCTTCATTTTGTTCCGAACGACATACGGAATAATCGAACGTACTTCTGCTATCGTGAAAGAAAATTTTTCCACTAATATCATTTCATACGTTGTCGTCGATTCGTTCAACTGATTCGTGAAATAGATCGACTCACGAAAAATAAAATTGAAATAACAATAAAAAAGAAAAGAAAAAAGAAAAAAAAAGGAAATGACGTTACTTATGCGATTGAAGACACTCGTTCTTGTTTTTATTCTTGTTATTCTTTTTCTTTCGAAGATGGCAAGATCTTACGAGCTTCATTCTTACGACGACGAATATATTTCTTTAATCATCAACACTTCGAAATTATATGGAATGAAATATATAGTATTCGTATACGCCCAATCGATAGAAGGTAGGAAAATATATTTCTATTCTTTATTTGTACTATTTTCATTTTCTTTTTTTAGAAATGGAAGTGACAACAACGATATTCAAATGGACTCGTGTACTATCTCGTGAAGGTTTTACCATTTCGAACTTGTACTTTTCAGAATTAAAGGAATCATCGTGCTACATAAAAATGCGAATTGTACAACCGTATTACATTCCAATTATATCTAGTTACAACGCGATTAAACAGTTCTCCTTAGCAACTACTACTATCGACATGTCTTACGTTGTGTGGCTTGTGTTATTCGTTTACAATGGATATGGTTTTGATTATTGTCACAATCCACCAGGTAACATATTTCATTTAAAATTCAATTCGGAAATGTTGGTCCGTTGCGGCACGGAAAATACTTTAAACGAATGGTATTCCGTTAATCGGAATCGTACCGAGATCACCGATTTAGTATCGTGGAATTTGGAGAAAGGTATCACTGAAATAGTTACAGGTTCTCTTTACGAAAGAAGATATAATTTACAGGGTTTGATTATGAGAGCTGTTATAGTTAAGGTAATGTTTTTTCGTTCTAATATATAAATATATATATATATATATATATATATAATATATATAGTTTTTTATTCTATCTTTAATTTAAAAAATATTCGTATTTATTTGAATTCTTTATTACAAATTTCTCTTTCTTCTTCTTAGGATTCACCATTCATAAACTTAAATGAAAATGGTCAATTAGATGGCATGTTCGGTAGAGTATTCAAAGAACTTTGTATGACTCTCAATTGTAGTTTCGAGATTGTTTCCGAAATAAATGAGTATGGAATATGGAATTCGGAAGAAAATACTTGGTCAGGAGCAATCGGTGAAATATATGAAGGACGTGCTGACATTTCCCTTTCAGACTTTTCTATGACCAGTGCAAGATTGAATATCGTTGACTTCACGTTTCCTCTTTTGCTATCCGAAAACTGTCTATACATTCAAGAACCAAAGAAATTCGCGATTAAATGGTCATCTTATTTTATAGTACGATAATTTGTAATCGAATATTTTCTCATCCGCTTTTTCGTACGTTCGAATAGATCAATTAGAAAAAAAGATCTTTTTTTTAGACTTTCTCTAAATCCATTTGGATTGCTGTTTTTGGAATATTAATTTTTACATCGGTGTTACTACTTTTGCCCAAAATAAAAAATGAAACTGATCGTAATATAGGACATTTATTATCCGATAACTTTCTGGAAATTTGGGGTATATTTTGTCAACAGGCACTCTCAGGTTTGATTCAGTTGATTAAATGTTTCACTACATTCAATTCATATAATTTTCTCTTTTTAATTATTTAAGTATTCTTTTTTTTATTTATTTTAAGTATTCTTATTGTATTTTAGAATTTCCTCATAGATATTCCTTAAGGATAGCATACTTCTCTATATTTCTTTTGGCTGTGGTCTTATCGGCAGCTTATTCTGCAGCTTTGATAAGCTTTTTAACATCCGTTATCCAAACATTACCTTTTTATTCGTTAGAGGATTTCGTTGAAGATGGTACTTATCAATTTTTGGTTGCTCGTGGCACGGCTAATTATGATTTAATTTCAGTAAGTATGATAAGTATTATTTACTTTGTACTATATATCTATACATACATAAATGTGTATATATATATATATATATATATATATATATATATATACGTGAAGATGAAGAAAAATATTTATTTGTAGAAATCAGCAGATCCACTTGCAAAGAAATTAATGAAGTTAATGCCAGAAAAGGAAAAGTTGCCAATAAATATATTGGAAGGATTTAGAAGTGTACGATGAAATATCTACTATAGAGAGAAAAAAAAGGAATAATTTATATACTTATGTAGTTTTATTGTTAATGTTCGTTATATTACAGATTTGTACAAATCGGAAACAAGCGATCTATACGTCCGTCGAAGTAAAAAAGAGTTTAGATCTTAAAATACCATGTAATGTGGTTGCTATTAAAACAGGACGAATAGACAGTTTATCTATAATTTTATCTAAGCACAATCCATTCACCGGTACTATGAATTTTCAGTAAGTACCAAATAAATATTGTAAAATTTTTCATTTATTGGACGTTCAAGTACAAGCTCGTTTTAGCTTGCAGAAATTTATCAACAACGGTATGATGAATCATTTAAAAGATACAACATTTAAAAAGAATTTCAATGCTATCATGCAGCACCAACCGGTTCCAATAGTTAATGTTGTAACACTTCTTTTTCTCATCTTGATTGGTGTCATTTTCAGTGTTTTCATTCTTATCATAGAAAAGTATATTTTCGTTTGTAAAAATAAAAAATTGTCGATGGTACATCGTATATCGTCAATTAAATCGTTAGAATTTGATGGAAAAATAAAGAAAAATATAAAAGATATTACAAATGCAGATGTAAACACATAAATTATTAACGACAATGTTCCTTATCGTTATCAACGAATTTTTATATTCCGTATGTAATGTTTTTGTATTATTCAAGACAATTTTAAATTTTCAATAGAATTTTTTCAATTAATATTGAAAGCATGGACCTGTGTACGATAGATTTTCTGTATTTGTCGAGTACACGTGTACGCATATTTTAATTTTTTCAAAGCGTATCGATTTTTTGTCTTTACACAAAATATAAAATATGTCTCGTAGTAGAAACAAAAAAAATGATATTCGTCATTTTTATGTATGCGCCGCGATTTATTGAATCGCGAATTTTTCAATAAACATATTTTCCAATGTAGATCAATCAGAATTTTGATCGCACCAGCGTGGTAAATTTGTCCATGATAGAAATCACGATGTATCACCATCCGAATAAATTATTACATATAATATATATCATAGAACGAAATTATTTAAAAATTATGTATATAAATCTCGTTTGAAGTTTATTTTGCAATGGATAATTTGACGTAAAATTAATATCTTTTTAAATGATGTTATTACGTTCTTATCGTATCTATTCATATTGATTATAAATTAAATTCACATTAAACGTATTATGTATTTAGCGTTATTATAAAATTTTTATACTTTGTTAAATATAACCATAATCGATTATAATAATTTTCTAGAATAAGTTCGCGTATGCGCATAAGAAATAATTACTGTCTAAGGCATATGTGATCTAACGTGTTACGGTTAGAAATCATTTTGTCAAGTGCTTGGCCTCGTTTATATCGATTAGAGTGACTATTTTATTATTTTAATCGAAGTGTAACGTTGTTTTTAAGATATTGCATTTTATAATCGTATGCAACGTAAACGTGTTACGTGTTTATGTAATAACATAAATACATATGTATATTGGTGATTTTAAAATAGTAAGAATCTTTTCACGATTTTTATTATTCAATTGACATTAATTTGGATTATATAAAAAGGAAGATAATAACTGTGAGTATACAGTGATTATATATTATAATAAAATTTATTCTAAAAAATTTTACAATTAAGAAAATAGTTTTAGAATTACATATAATTTTTAAAGTTTCATAAACTAAACAATTTACATTACGTCGATTAATAACTAGCACAATTATTTTATTTATTTCATTTAATGTTATTTCATTAATAAATCTTTCTGAAATAATCTATCCCAAGTTTTAATTCTTTCAGTTTTACGACGATAAAATTATTTCTATTATAATGTCGTATATAAAGTGATGATGCTACGAGTCACCATTCTTTTTCATTCGATCTTGCATGATTTGATATTGAGCAGGTGTTAGGTCAATCATTTTCAATACTTTGGTAAGTATATATTTTTTTTTGATAAAGGGAATATCAATTTCCATTTAAAATATAAAGCTCGAAATACTTATTTTTTAACGCTCTAACTATGCATATTTCAATTAATTAGTCGAAAATTTTCTTAAGTCCGAAAAAGTATTCACGACATCGTAAGATAATATTTAATAATGTTTTACAACAGCAATAATATGTTTTGTTTTCTGTCGTAAGTCAACCGCAAACAGTTAAATATTTTGAAAGAGATGTCAAGAAAAGTGTTGTGAAATAATTCCTGTTTTTATAGAATCACCGATATACAATCAAACATTATAAAAAGAAATAAGAAAATAGAAGAAAAGAAATACATATTAAAATCAAATATATTAATCGATCGATGATAGGTCAATATCAGCAAGCATAAAATAATATTCTTCGGATTAGTATCTAGACAAACGCGTAGCGTGCATTCATATCTATCGCGACAATCGCAATATTCGCAATGAAAATAATTCTCTCGATGGTTTAGATATTTAGTTCTCGCAGAAGATAACGTTTCATCGTAGAGTGAAATATTTTGACGGCTAATCTTACATACAACGTGTTAAATCGATCGATTTAATTTCAGATGTAGTTCGACTCATGAAAAAACAAAGAGAAAAAGAAAAATGAATTACGTCGCGAGATTAAAGACACTCGTCGTTTTTTTACTTTTTCCGAAAATCATGAGATCGTACGAGTTATTGTCGGTCAGTGACGAAAGTGTACCTTTAATCATCGACGTTTGCAAATTATACGAAACTAAATCAATTATTTTCTTATATGGAGAATCGATAAAAGGTACGATAATTCTTTCTCAGTTTATTTTCTTTCTCAGTTTCCTTTTATTTATCTTCGTTTTTTTTTTCCACAGAAATGGAAATGACAACGACGATATTCAAATGGACACGTGCACTTTCTCGCAAAGGTTTTACGACTTCGAATTTGTATTTCTCACAATTACACGAATCATCGTACTACGTGAAACGAATCGTACGACCACATTACATAGCAGTGATATCTAATTACGAAGCTATCAATGAGTTCTCATTGGCAACGAATACCTTCGATATGTCCTTTGCTGCTTGGCTAGTATTATTTATTTACAAGGGACGTGGTTTCGATTATTGTCACAATCCACCAGGTAACATATTCCATTTAAGATTCGATTCGGAGATGTTGGTTCTTTGCGGTACGGAAAATGTTTTACGTGAGTGGTATTCGATCGATCCGAATCGAACTGAGATCAATGATTTAGCAAGTTGGAGTTTAGAGAAAGGAATAACTAAATTCGTTCCAGATTCTCTTTACGAGAGAAGACATAATTTACATGGTCTGACCATGAGAGCCGTTATAGTCAAGGTGAGATATTTTTTTGTTAAAGATATTCTGTTTTTTTTTCTGTTTTTTTTTTTTTTTTTAAAGAAATAAACAAAGAAAAAAAGATTGGCATATCATTTCTTATTTGTAATATACATTAATATTTTTTTATACATTAATATATTTTAACATTAACACATTTATAATATACATTAATATTTTTAATACACATTATTATTTCTCTTTTCAAATTCGCAGGATTCGCCATTCGTAAATATTAATAAGAATGACGAATTAGAGGGCATATTCGGCAAGGTATTAAAAGAACTTTCCGTCACACTTAATTTTAGTTTGAAGATCGTCTCGAAAGTGAACGAATATGGACGATGGAATCCGAAAGAGAATACTTGGTCAGGAGCGATCGGTGAAATATACGCAGGACGTGCTGACATATCTATATCAGATTTTTCTATGACCAGTGCAAGATTGAATGTCGTTGATTTCACTATGCCGCTTGTTTTTTCGAAAAATTGTATTTTCATCAAGGAACCAAACAAATTCGCGATCAAATGGTCATCTTATTTTCAAGTAAGATAAATAGTAATCGATTTTTTGTTCTTTTTGTCATTCGTTCAATTATGTGAATTGAAAAGATAGCTACATTTTTCGTTTTTTTTTTTTTCTTTTTATTTAGACTTTCTCCCATTCCGTTTGGATTGCCATATTTGGAATATTAGTTCTTGCAATGATCGTATTAGTTTTTCTTAAAAGAAAAAATGGTACGGATCGTAACATAGGACAGTTATTGTCCGATAATTTTCTTGAGATTTGGGGTATATTCTGTCAACAGGGACTGGCAGGTATTATTTATCCAGTTTCTTCTTTTTTTTTTTTTAGTCTTTAGTTTCACTTTTTATTTTTTTCAAGAAATATATTTACGTGAAGTATTCGTTTTACTTTTCAGATTTTCCAGATAGATTTTCGTTACGAATAGCATACTTCTCTATATTTCTTTTGGCTGTTGTTTTATCGGCCGCTTATTCCGCGGCTTTGATAAGTTTTTTAACGTCCGTTATGCAAACTTTACCTTTTCACTCATTAGAGGGTTTCGTTGAAGACGGTACTTATCAATTTGCTGTCCTTCGCGGTACAGCTGATTACGATATAGTTGCAGTGAGTATAATACTGATTTATATACATTCTTCTAAGTATAATATAACTATACGAAAATAATATTTATTTGTAGAATGCAAAAGATCCACTTGCAAAGAAATTGATGGAGTTGATGCCGGATGAAAAAAAATTGCCGATAACTCTAAAACAAGGGTTTAGTAGAGTATGATGAATTATTTAAAAAAAAAGATAACATTTTTTTATATATATAGTATATATACATACGTATATGCATACATATATATATATATATAAATATAGTTTTATTATTAATATCAGCTATATTAAATTATAGATTTGTAAAAATCAAAAACTAGCGCTTTACACATCAATCGCAAAAAAGGAAGGTATTAGATTTAAAATACCGTGTAATGTGATTCCTATTAGTATAGGACGTATAGAAAGTTTAGCTATTATATTATCTAAGCACAATCCATTCACAGAAGTTATCAATTTTCAGTAAGTATACAATTAATAATATATATTATTATTTATTTTACGTTAAAGCACAATATCATTTTAGTTTGCAGAAATTTATTAACAATGGAATGATGAATCGTTTAAAAGACGCGACATTCAAAAAGAAATTGAATTTTATGTTGAACCATGAACCGGTTCATTTAAGTAGCGTTATATCGCTCATTTTCTTCATCCTAATTGGTATAATCACGAGTATTTGCATTCTAATTATAGAAAAATATATTTTCGTTCGTAAAAGGAAGATGTTGATTGTACATAATATATTTTTGAACAAATCGTCAGGATTTTATGTGAAAAGGAAAAACAATATAAAAAATATTGCGAAAAACAAGGAAAGTCGCAAATGTACACGCGTGAATTAAACACGACAGTGCTAATTCTCATTGTCAAGGAATTTTTATATTCTGATTGTAATTTCCTGGAAGGAATAGAAACACCTATGCGTATATCTACGCTTTTGTATTATTTAACATAGTTTAAGATTTTAAATAGAATTTCTTCAATTGACATTGAACGCTTGGATCTGATTTTCTTTATTTGTCGAATGCACGTATACACATATTTTAACTCTTTCGAAGCGTGTATATTTTTCGTCTTTACACGAAATATGAAATATGTGTCTCGTATTAGAAACAAAAAAAGATTATATTCGCCATTTTTATGTATGAGTCGCGATAGAGCAGTATTATTGAATCGCGAATTTTTCAATAAACATATTTTAAGATAAATTCACATAAGAATTAATTAGTGTGTAAGGTATATGTGTTCTAACGTGTTACGATGGGAAATCATATAGCTAGATTATCGACCAGAATAAAATTATGAAATTATTTTAATGGGAGTGCAATATTATTTTTAAGATATTATATTTTACATTTTTATGTAATAAAAACGTGTGTAGGTAGATACGTTGAAGATGGATATATATATATAATATATATATATAATATATATAATATATATAATATATATATAGGATATATATATATATTCGCACGCTATAGAAACAAAAGAAAGAGATGTGTATTAGAATAAAATATATTAATCGATCGATGAAAAATCAATGTCACTGCGCATGAAATTATTTTTCTACTTACGAATATGCAAAAAAACATCGCGTGCGATCAGATCGGACGCATCAATCGCAATATTAGAAATGAATAGTTTAGAAATTTAGTTTAGTGCGATATTCTATCGTCGTCGAGTAGAATCTTCTCGCGAATCACATTAAAACGTAGTCGTTGTTGATCTATTTAATTTGAGAAATAGTACGACGCATATAAACAAAAAGAAAAAGAAGAAATGACGTTCGTTGTGCGATTAAGAATATTCGTTCTCCATTTTATTCTTTTTATTCTATTTCTTCCGAAGATCGCAAATTCGTACGAATTACTTACTGTCGGCGACGAGCACGTTCCTTTCATCATCGATATTTGTAAATTATATCGAACGAAATCTATAATTTTCTTATACGGTCAATCGATAAAAGGTAAGATAATTCTTCCAAATAAAATTTCTTTATAGGTAATATGTTCATTTTCTTTTTTTTTTTTTTCAGAAATGGAAATGACAACGATGATATTCAAATGGACACGTGCACTTTCTCGCGAAGGTTATATGACTTCGAATTTATATTTTTCGGAATTGCACGAATCATCCTACTACGTAAAGCGAATCGTACGACCACATTACATCGCACTCATATCTAATTATGAAGCTATCAATGAGTTCTCATTGGCAACGAATACCTTCGATATGTCTTTTTCTGCCTGGCTAGTATTATTTATTTACAAAGGACATGGTTTCGATTACTGTCACAATCCACCAGGTAACATATTTCATTTAAGATTCGATTCGGAAATGTTGGTCCGTTGTGGTATGGAAAATATTTTACGTGAGTGGTATTCGATCAATTCCAATCGAACCGAGATCGATGACGTTGCTACTTGGAGTTTAGATAAAAGAATAACTAAATTAGTTCCAGATTCTCTTTACGAGAGAAGATATAATTTACAGGGTTTGATCATGAGAGCAGTCGTAGTTAAGGTAAAATATTTTCGTTCGAGATATTTTCTTCATTTTATTTTCAACTTATAAACAATTCGTATTTATTATTTCCATTTGTTCTAGGATTCATCGTTCATAAACGTAAAGGAGGATGGTCAATTGGACGGGACGTTTGGTAAAATATTGACAGAACTTTCCGTAGCTCTTAATTTTAGTTTTGATATTGTCTCGAAAGTAGCTGAGAACGGTAGATTAAATACAAAGGATAATACTTGGTCCGGTGCAATTGGTGAATTATATGCTGGACGTGCTGACATTTCTATTACGGATTTTTCTATGACCAGTGCAAGATTGAATGCGATTGATTTTACGCTTCCTCTTGTTATATCGAAAAAGTGTCTTTACATTAAAGAGCCACAACTTTTCGCGATAAAATGGTCGTCTTATTTATTGGTACGATCACTTGCTTTGCTTTGTTTCTCTTTTTTTCTTTTTTTTAATTTTTTCTTCTTTTTTTTTTCCTTGCTTTGATTAATTATCATGAATGAAATAATTGTTGTTTTTCTTTTAGGCTTTCTCTAATTCCATTTGGATCGCTATTTCCTGCGTATTAATCGTTGTTCCCATATTATTAATTTTTCTCAAAACGAAGAATGAATCAAGTCGTAACGTGGGACACGCATTGTTCGATAATTTTCTCGATATTTGGGGTATATTTTGTCAACAGGGACTACCAGGTTCGAACGAATTTTTCTTAATTCTTGTTTCATCATTTTTTTTTTTATTGATAAGTAACATTTACACGAAGCATTCGTTTGAATTTTAGACTTTCCGCATAGATCATCTTTACGAATAGCATACTTCTCTATATTTCTTTTGGGTGTTGTCTTATCAGCCGCTTATTCGGCTGCTTTGATAAGCTTTTTAACATCCGTTATTCAAACATTACCTTTTCACTCATTAGAGAATTTCGTTGAAGACGGTACTTATCAATTTCTTGTCTTTAGTGGATCAGCTGATTACGATACGTTTACAGTGAGTATGATACGTATCATTTACGTTGTTCAATCTATACCATAATTATTCATAAATATATACAATAAATTATTCATTAAAAAAATTTCTTTATAGAACGGTAAAGATCCCTTAGCAAAGAAATTGAAAAAGTTGATGCCAGAAGAAAAAAAATTGCCAATAACGATGGTGGAAGGATTTGAAATAGTATGAAGTTTTTTTAAAAGAAAGATGAAATTATATATATATATATATATTTATATATATTATTATTATTATTTATAAAACTATATATGTAATTTCATTATTAATACCAATGATCAAATTACAGATTTGTAAAAATCCAAAACTAGCTCTATATACGTCCGAGGCAAGAAAAGAGAGTATAAATCATAAAATACCGTGTAATGTTGTACCCGTAGACGCAGAACGTTTGGAAAGTTTAGCGATTATTTTATCTAAGCAGAATCCATTCACCGCTGTCATCAATTTTCAGTAAATAAACAAATATTGATGTATATATATTTTTTATATTTTATATACGTTAAAGCACGTGTTCATTTTAGCTTACAGAAATTTATCAACAATGGAATGATGGATCGATTAAAAGATAGGACATTTAAAAGGAAATATAATTTTATATTGAATCTTCAACCGGTTTGCATAAATAATATTATATCGCTTATTCTTCTAATTCAACTTGGCATCATTTTGAGTGTTTGCGTTCTAATCGTAGAAAAGTGTATTTTTTCTCGTAAATCAACGAAGATGTCGATCGAAGATCGTGTTCTGTTGAAAAAATCGTCGAAGTTTTATGTTCAAAGAAAGAAAAATATAAAAAATATTGCAAAGCATCATGTGAATCGCGAATTTGCACGCGTAAGGTATTAACGAACAATCTGCATTTTCATAGTGTTTCGTATTCATCGAATTTTTATATTCTTTGTATTTTAATTTTCTAATGGAACAGAAATACGCCTACGCATATGTAATAATGCATATCTAAGTTTATGCATTATTTAGCATAAAGGTTTTAAATTGAAATGGAATTTTTTTCATTATGTCAAACGTGTGGACACGCGTGCAAAACATTTTTGTTATTTGTTGAATTAATAACGGGTAAAAATATTTTAATTCCTTCGAACTATTTAGTTCTTTTCTCCTTACACGATTTCCTATACTAAGAAAATCATATTTTGATTGCACCAATATACCAAAATATTTTATTACAACAATCTCGATGTATTATCACACACGTACACTTTTATATATGTATTATGTATATACATTGTAAAACGAAATTGTTTAAGAAATATTACATTTTTTGATATTACATTCGCAACGAAAAATGAACGTAAATTAAACATTCTTATTAACGATAATATTGCATCGTTATCATATTCATTCATATATCCATTCATCATTTAATTAAAATAAAAGGTATTATCTACTTAACGTTATAATCAAATAGTTATACTTCGTCAAATGTTTTCTTTATCGATTATAATAATTTTCTATTATAACATCATAATTGCGTATAAAGAAAAAATTGGAATATAGAATGCCGGAAATCATTTTGTCAAGTGCTTATCCCATTTATATTGATTGGAATAGCAATCAAATTATTTCGATGGAAGTACAATGTGGTTTTTAAGATACAATTACACATGTGTGTGTATATATATATATATATATATATATGCGTAAATATGTCATAAGTGTGTGTATTCGTGAATATATATATATATATAAATATTTGTACATATAGCAAAAAAGAAAAAAAAAGGAAAGAGAAATACAAAATGAAAATAAACTTCATTAACTGATCGATGTTAATAGAACAGTTCCAGTACTCATAAAATTATTTCCGTCTCGAGAATATAACAGGACATATACACATCACATACATATATTTCTATTCTTACGACAGTCACAAGTGGAAATAAGTTACTCGCATTAGTTCAGAAATTTAGTCTCGTACGATCTTCTTTTACGTTATAACGTACACGTCGATTCGTAAAATTCCATAATTGAAACGCATAAATTCATAAAATTGAAACGTCTGATTAGTCGATCAATATATTTACAAAAAAATGACGTTCTTTGTGCGTTTAAAGATACTTGTCCTTCTTTTTTTTCTTCCGAAGATAGCAAAATCTTACGAATTGTTTTCTATAGACGACGAGTACGTTTCTTTCATCATCGACATTTGCAAATTATATCGAACGAAGTCTATAATTTTTTTATATTCCGAATCGATAAAAGGTAATCGATAATTCTTCTTAGTTTTGTTTCTACATCGGTATTATATTCATTTTCTTTTTTTTTTTTTATTCAGAAATGGAAATGACAACAACTGCGTTCAAATGGACGCATGCACTTTCTCGCGAAGGTTTCACGACCACGAACATTTATTTTTCGGAATTGAACGAATCATCATATTATGTCAATCGAATCGTACGACCACATTACATCGCGTTTATATCCAATTACAATGCTGTTAAAGAGTTCTCTTTGGCAACGAGTAACTTTAATATGTCTTTTGCTGCCTGGTTAGTATTGTTCATTAACAAGGCAAATGATTACAATTATTGTCACAGTCCACCAGGTAATATATTTCATTTGAAATTTAATTCGGAAATGTTGGTACGTTGCGGTACGGAAAATATTTTACGAGAGTGGTATTCCATCGACTCGAATCAAACACAGATCGATGATTTAGCAACCTGGAGTTTAGAGAAAGGAATCACTAAAATGGTTCCAGATTTTCTTTACAAGAGAAGATGCAATTTGAAGGGTTACATTATGAGAGCCGTTATTGTTAAGGTAAAATATCTTTTTTTCTATTTTCTAATAGAATCTATTCGTTACTATTATTTCATGTTTTCTTCTTTAGTCATCAGCTATGCTATCCGTAAACAAAGATGGCGAATTAGATGGCCTGTTAGGCAGATTATTAAGGGAACTTTGTCTTACTCTAAATTTTAATTTCAAAATTGTCTCCGAAGTAGAAACGTTCGGAAGATGGAATCCAAAAGAAAATACTTGGTCCGGTGCAATTGGAGAATTATATTCTGGACGTGCAGATATTTGTTTTTCTGGATTTTCCATGACAAATGCCAGATTAAACGCCGTTGACTTTACGTTTCCACTTTTGTCCACGAGAAATTATCTTTACATTCAGGAGCCACACATATTCTCGATTAAATGGTCATCCTATTTCCTAGTATGATAATTCTTAATCGAAATTTTTCTTCTTCCTTTTTCTCCACGCGTTAAAATTAATGAACTTTCAATAAAATTAATGAAAAAAAATTTTAACCATTCTTAGACCTTCTCTCGTTCTGTTTGGGTCGCTACATTTGGGATATTAACTTTAGCAACGATATTATTGATTCTTCTTAAAGTCAAAATTGGAACTGATCGTGACATTGGACATTTATTGTACGATAATTTTCTGGATGTATGGGGTATATTTTGTCAACAGGGACTCGCAGGTTTTGATGAAATTTTTCTTTATCTCGTTTCATATATTTTTTTTTTCCTTATAAGTGACATTTACACGAAGTACTCTTTTGAATTTTAGACTTTCCACATAGATCATCTCTAAGAATAGCATACTTCTCTATATTTATTTTGGCTGTTGTTTTATCGGCTGCTTATTCGGCCGCTTTGATAAGCTATTTAACGTCTGGTATCCGCAAATTACCCTTTCAATCATTAGAAAGTTTCGTTGAAGATGGTACTTATCAATTTTCTGTTGCACATGATACCGCCGAATACGATCTATTTGCAGTAAGTATGATACGTATTATTGACGTTGTTCCTTTCAATGAGAATATTTCTTTGTAGAATTCGGGAGATCCTTTAGCAAAGAAATTGATGAAGTTGATGCTGGATGAGAAAAAATTGCCAGTAAATGTACTGGATGGATTTTTAAAAGTATGATGAAGTGTACTACATAAAAATGAAATAACTTTTCTATTAATATATGTATGTATAAATTAATAATTTTATTATTAACAGAAATTATTAAATTACAGATTTGTAAAAATCACAAACTAGCATTTTATACGTCTGGCTTTTTAAAGGATAGTGTAGGTCATAATATACCATGCAATATTGTCTCCGTTGAAACAGGACATGTCGACACATTTTCTTTGGTTTTGTCTAAACATAATCAATTCACTGACGTAATCAATTTTCAGTAAGTACAAATATATCCGATAATAATTGATTTTCATTTAACCACAAACTTATTTCAGTTTGCAGAAATTTATCAACAATGGAATGATAAATTGTTTAAAGGATGATCTATATTATAAAAGATCCAATGATATGATCAAGCATCAACCGGTTGACATAACCAGTGTAATAACCCTTATTTTCTTTATCCTAATTGGTATCATTTTAAGTATTTGTATTCTGTTTATAGAAAAATATATTTTTGCTCGTAAAAGTGAGAAGATGCCGATAGTACCTCGGTCGTATCCAATCCATTAAATTGTTCAGGATTTTATGATATAAAAAGAAAGAATAGTATTAAAATATATCGAAATGGAATGCGTTAATGACAAATGTGCACTGACAAAGTATTAAAGATTACGCTAATATTCGTTCGCAATGAATTATTATACGTCATGCTTGTAATTTCCTAATGGAATAGAAATATCCTCAAGTACATCTAAGCTTTTGCATTATTTAGCACAATTTTAAATTGAAATGGAACTTTTCAATTGTATTAAACGTGTATTATGCACATACAATATTATATATGAATATATGTATACACATTGTAAAATACAGATTCTTTAAAAAATATTACATTTTATAATATTACATTTGTAATAGGAAATTGATGTGAATCGAAGACACTTTCAAATGATATTATTGTATAGTCATCTTATCCATTCATATATTCATGATAAAATTAATATAGAACATATTGTCTGTTTAATGTTTTTAGCATTACCAAATTTTTGTGCAAAATTTTAGCATTAACAGATTTTTGTGCAATATCAAGCATCGTCTTAATCGAGTGTAATAATTTTCCAGAATAAGCTTCCGTTTGCGGATAAGGAATAATTAAAATATATCGCGTGATGGACGCAAATTATTTTGTTAAGCGCTTATCGATTATATCTTTATATCGATCATAATGAATATTAAATAACTTTGATGAAAATGCAACGTAGCTTTTAAGACGTTATACTTTATAATAATAAGGTGTACAGATGTGAATAAAAGGATAACGTATGCATATAGGTGAATGCAGACAGAAATATATGTATATATATATACATACATATATACATATATACATACACACATGAAAGAAGAAAAAAAGTAGAAGAAAAGAGTAAATTAAAATGAACTTCATTAATCGATCGATGTTACACAGTGTCGGTACGCATATAATTTCCTTCGGAATTTTCTTCGGATAAATATAAATACACACACATATACATAGACTAACCTTACGTTACATATGCTCCGATTCTCCTGACAAGCGCCATGCAATTTGTCCCGCTCATTAATCGAGAAATTTAGTTCGATGCGACCATTCTTCGTCATCACGCGAAAACTTTTTTATGAATTTACAACATATAATTCTTAAAATTTGATTGATACACCCATCGTTGTACATATTCAAAAAAAAAAAAAATGGCGTACGTTGTGCGATTAAAGATTCTAATCGTTCTTTTTTTTCTTCCGAAAACATCAAGATCGTACGAAAAATTATTAATCGGTGACGAGGACGTTCCTTTATTCATCGACATTTGCAAACTATACGGATCAAAATCTATAATATTCTCATACTCCAAATTCACAAAAGGTAGGGAAATATATTTTATTTTCTTTACTTTATTTTTACTATATATTTAATTTCCTTTTCATCAGAAACGGGAATGACAACGACGATGTTCAAATGGACCCGTGCACTTTCTCGCGAAGGTTTTACGACAACGAAATTCTATTTCTCGGATTTACACAAATCATCGTATTACATAAATCAAATCGTACGACCTATTTACATCGTGATTATATCTAATGACAATGATATTAGTGAATTCTCTTCAGCAACCGATACCTTCGATATGTCATTTGCCGTGTGGCTAGTTTTATTCGTTTACAAGGGACATGATCCCGATTATTGTCACAATCCACCAGATAACATATTTCATTTGAGATTCGATTCGCATTTGATAGTACGTTGCGGTACAGATACTATTTTACGAGAATGGTACTCGATTAAAACTAATCAAACCGAAATCCGTGATCTAGCTACTTTGAATTTGAAGAAAGGAGTCACTAAAATAATTTCGAATTCTCTTTACGACAGAAACTATAATTTACAGGGTTTGACCATGAGAGCCGTCTTAATTAAGGTAAAATATTTTCGTTTCATATATATTATCTATTTTCTACTTTAAACGAACCGTCATCGTTATTAGATTTTTTCATTTTCAGGCTTCACCGTTCGTACACATAAACGAGGCTGGCGAATTAGACGGGTTATTAGGTAGAATGTTAATGGAATTTTCTATAACTTTGAATTTTAGTTTTGAAATTGTTTCGGAGATAGAAACGTATGGAACATGGAACCCAGAAAATAACACTTGGTCCGGTGGAATTGGTGAATTATACTCTGGACGTGGAGACATTTCTTTGTCAGGCTTTAGTATGACAAATGCCAGATTGAATGCCGTTGACTTCACCTTTCCTTTTGTCACTTCAAAATTCTTTCTCTACATACAGGAACCAGAGATATTCACGATCAAATGGACATCTTATTTTGTAATACTATAACTTTCAATCGAATTATTTTTTACTTATTCTTTATTTATTTTATATTATTTCTTTTCTTTTTTATATCTTCGTACGTTAACTTGTATGAATTTTTTTAGACTTTCTCTCGATCTATTTGGATCACTATATTGGCGGTATTAATCCTTACATGGATTTTACTAATTTTTCTCAAAGTAAAGATTAGAGATGATTGTAGCATGGGACAATTATTATCCAACAATTTTCTGGAGATTTGGGGTATATTTTGTCAACAGGGACTGAAAGGTACAATTCGATATTTCTTCAACTTTGTTTCAATTATTTTGCTTTTCTTTTAAACTGTTACTTTTATACGAAACATTCGTTTGATTCAGATTTTCCTGAAAGATCATCATTAAGAATAGCATACTTCTCTATAAATCTACTGGCAATCATCTTATTGGCTACTTATTCTGCGTCTTTGATTAGCTATTTAACGGCCGGTATTCACATTTTACCTTTTAATTCATTAGAGAGCTTCGTTCAAGATAACACTTATCAATTGTGCGTCCTTCGCGATTCGGCTGAATACGATACATTTGCCGTAAGTATTATTAACATTAACATTGCTATTAACATTGATCCAATGAATTAGAATGTTTATTTATAGAATTCGAATGGTTCACTTGAAAAGAACTTGATGAAGTTGATGTTGGACAAGGAAAAATTGCCAATAAGTATACCCGAAGGATTTGTAAAAGTATGATAAAGTATAATAAATAAATAAGGAACAATTTATTTAAATACGTATGTATATATGTATTCACATGGTTTTATTAATTCTATTCCTTTGTAAATTATAGGTTTGTAATAATCATAAACTAGCAATCTTGACGTCGAAGATAGTGAAGGATATTTTAGTTCGTAAATCGCCATGTAATATTGTTTCTGTTGATACGGGACGTTTAAACGCAGTTGGCATCATTTTATCTAAACGCAATCCATTTACCCATTTCATCAATTTTCAGTAAGTTCACGATTAACTAATAATATAAATATTCGTTTGATACACGTTGAATCACAAAGCATGTTTCAGCTTCAAGAAATTTATAAACAATGGAATGAATAATCGTATAAGAGACATCCTATCTGAAAAGAAATACAATGATATAACCAAGCATCAACCAGTTTGCATAACCAGCGTAATATCACTTTATTTCTTCATTTTAATTGGTATCGTTTTAAGTATTTGTATTCTGATCATAGAAAGATATATTTTTGCTCGTAAAAGGGAGAAGATGTCGATGGTATCTCGATTGTATCCAATCAATTGAATTATTAGAATTTTGCGATGTAAAAAGGTAGAACCGTATTCAAAGTGATCGGAAAAGAATACATTAATCACGAATGAGTATTCACGAAATATTAATGACTATGCTAATATTTGTTTTTAATAAATTATTAGGCTTGTAATTTCCTAATGGAATAAAAATATTCTTAGGTATATCTAAGCTTCTGCATTATTTAGCACTAATTTAAATTGAAATGAAATTTCTTCATTACGTTAAACGATGATACATTCGAATGATACATTTTTTTTTATTAGACGAATGCACGCGTGTAAGTATTTTAATTTTTTCCAAATATTTCGAATATTTTGAATATTCTGTCTAGGACAAATCATATTTTGCCTACACCAATATGTCCAATAATTTATGATAACTATCAAGACATATCATCACGCATGTATATTATTACGTATGTATCCACATGTGCATAGACCTTATAAAAGAAATAGTATTTTTTAATTTTTAGAAATAGTATATTTTATAGTATTACATTTCCAAGAGGAAATTGACGTAGATTGAATGCCCTTTTAAATAATATTATTATATAATCATTCTATCTATTCATATATTCCTAATAAGACTAATATGGAACATATTGTTTGTCGAATGTTTTTATCAGATTTTTGTATATTACCAATTTAATCATTTAATCGAGTAATAAACTCTTTTAATTGAGAGTAATGATTTTCTATAATAAGTTTTGTGTGATGGACGCAAATCATTTTGTCAAAAGCTTATCGATCAACTCTTTATATCGATCAGAATGGCTATCAAATTACTTTGATGGAAGTGCGTCGTAGCTTCTAAGACGTTATACTTTACAATTATACGGTGTACGGATGTGAGTAAAAGGATAACGTATGTATGTAGGTGAATACAAGCAGAAATGTGTGTGTGTGTGTATGCATACATACCCACATCGAAGAAGAAAAAAAATCGAAGAAATGGCAAATTAAAATAAACTTTATTAATCGTTCAATATTATTCCAATGCTAAGACGTAAAAAATTGTTTTCTTTGTAAGAATATAGAATGACACGTTCTCAAACATACGTATATGTTACGTTAAATACATTCTCATTCATACAACGAGCACAATGGACTAAGCAATTGAAAAATTTAGTCTCTTGTGATCGTCTCTCATCGTAACGTGAAAATATTCTCATGAATTTCTTTCCAAATTGTAAAGTGATCAGTAGAATTTGATTAATAAGTCTATCGCTAAACATATTCGAAGAAAAATGACATACGTTGTGAGATTGAAGATTCTCTTCGTTCTTTTTCTTCTATCGAAAATCGCAAGATCATACGAAAACTTATTACTCGGCGACGAGCACGTTTCTTTATTCATCGAAATTTGCAAACTATACGGATCGAAATCTATAATTTTCTCCTATTCTAAATTGATGAACGGTAGGAAAATATATCTCACATTCCTTTCTTCATTTTTACTATCTTCAATTTCTTTTTTATCAGAAATGGAAATTACAACGATGATGTTCAAATGGATACGCGCACTTTCTCGGGAAGGTCTTGCGACAACGAAATTTTTCTTTTCCGATATTCATAAATCATCGTATTACGTAAACCGAATCGTACGACCCCAATACATCGTAATTATATCTAATGACAATGACACGAATGAGTTCTCCTTAGCAAGCAGTACCTTCGACATGTCTTATGCCATGTGGCTAATTTTATTCGTTTACAATGGAAATGATCCCGATTATTGTCACAATCCACCAGGTAACATATTTCATTTAAAATTTAATTCCGAAGTGTTGGTCCTTTGCGGTACGGAAAATATTTTACGAGAGTGGTATTCCATCAACTCGAATCAAACACAGATCGATGATTTAGCAA